>NC_084525.1:20042419-20307419 GCF_024500275.1 Phycodurus eques
CCTTCCCGGTTTGCAAAAAAAAAAAAAAAAAAAAAATAGCGCTTCTTGCGCGTCCCTGTCCGGACTCATGTAGCGCAGAGAAAAGGGAAGACACTCTTTGGACGCACAGATCAACTTTTTTGGGGGGGCGCTACATTGCGGCTGCTCGGGCTAGTTTGTGTGCACTTTGCGGTGTTTACTTCCCTGCGCGAAACTTTGACACCGGTGCTTCATGCGCTCATGTGTGACTGCAGCGTTCGGATTCGCTTTTTCCTCTCGCTTGAGGTTTTGGTTTACTGGTTCCTGGAAGTTACGCGAAACTTGCCGAAATGCATGCGATTGTTGTTGTTCTCGTAAATTGAGTCTTGTGAAATCTGCAATATTCCCTTCTCGTGTAATAGTGGGCGCTGTGGTACTGTCCCACAACATTTTCCTCCCCGAGGCGTACATTTAATTTAATTTATGGGGGGGGCGGGGGGGGGGGGCTCTAGGCGAAGAAAGAATAAATATTTTGTGCCTCGTTTGTTTTGCAACACACGCCATTTACATGCATCCCCCCCCCCCCCCCCCCCCCCAGGGAGTGTCAATCAATAAGTGCAGAGAGACGCAAACAATCCCAAATTCATGTTTTGATATTTGGGTTGCAGCTTGCCTTGCTTATTTGATTATTGTCGATGCTTTCTCGTGGCTTTGATATTTTATCCGCTTGTTTATCCCCGCACCTTTCGTGATCATTTGTTAATTCATTCGACACATAAAGAAGGTGATGACCTGATGATGATGATGATAAGTGGCCTAATTGTGTATAGGCCTGCTGGTCACCTTTCTGTATGTTTGTAAAATTCTATATTTCAAGGCACGCACAGCGAGCTTTCATGCACACGTCCCAAATTGAGCAAAAATATTATTATGCAGCCTCGTATTTATTTAATTTTGGGGCAGTTATTTAAAGTGTTGCATTTGTTTATGATTCAAATTTTTGCATGCCTTCAGAAGCTTTTATAACTTTTGCCAGACTGTTAACGACATTGAATTATATTGCGATATTGCGGTGCATTTTACACTTCATTTATTACTGTCAAATAATACCACAACTATGGACGTATTGTTAATTTATGAATGAATTTATTTATTTTTGTTCTGATATCTGTAAGTTGTTTCGTCTAACGGTTCACTCGTAGACAGTGATAAAACATTATCCTTATTTTCGTAAGGCCACATTCTGCTGCCTTGTTCTATTATCAAGCCCATGTTCGCGTGGAGCCACTTTTTTTTAAAGTTTTAAGGCAAAAAGAAAAGGGAAACGTCTAATTGGGCTGCTTAGTATAATTGCTTAAACGTGTGGAGCAGACCTTTCCTTGCGAGCTTTGTGCACTTGGTCCTGATCTGCAAACAGCCCGAGTTGATAGTCTGTTGATCCTGGTGCTAATGAACACAAATACCTGGCTTTGAAGAGACCTCCTCGAACATACCCCAGATCACCGAGAGTGGACAGCGGGCACGGAACAAAAAAAAAAGGCCATTTTCCTAAAACAAGGCGCGCAACTTTTGAATGGGACGTGTTGCGTAGTCAGTTGCAATGCGACCTCGTGTGAGCGTGTGTGAGTTCCGACATCGTTTTATTTTGCGGCAAGTTATTTTCTTTGAACCAACTCCATACACATCCTCGCCCAAAATAAAGGCCGTGTTCCCCCGGAAACCTGTGCCTCCACACAGCATATTTACGCGCATGTGTGCGCGCGCGTTTGTGTGTGTGTGTGGTGCGTGCACGCGCGCGTGTTAATGGAGGCACGCACACTGATCCGCGTGCAGAGCCTTGTTTTTTTTTTTTTTAAATGCTTTCGTGTCCCGTGAGGAAGACGAACTACAACTCTAAAAATATTTCCTTATTTCACTCCATTAAATTATAAATTGATTTCATTTATATATATATATATATATATATATATATATGGTGACATTTAAGAATCGACATTCCAATGGAGAAATATACATGGTATATATTTTTAATCCTCCATTCTGCTCTTTCATTATAAAAGAATTGAAAATATACACTGATGATATTCAAATGTTCTTATGTTATATTGTGGTGTTTTGTTTGAATTTATGAAGACTTCCGATTTCCGGTGTTGTTGTCATTGTGCACACTTGAAATAATATGAAGTACGCATGCGCGCGCGCGCACACACACACACACACACACACACGCACGCACGCACGCACGCACACACACACACACACACACACACGTGCACACCACAAAGTAAACAAACAGGAAGGTGTTAGTTGTGGCCACAATTTAACATTATTGATCAGCAATATATATTTTTGTTGCCGATCACATTTTTTGGGGGATGTCTTGTGTTGCCCTGCGCTTGGCTGGCGACCAATCCAGGGTGTAGCCTACTCCACCTCTCGCTTAAAGTCACTTGGGATCGGCTCCAGCACGCGCTTTAGAAAATGAATGTATGCATGTTTTGTGTGTGTGTGTGTGTGTGTGTGCGCGCGCGCGCATGCTTAATGTGCACAAAACTACCCCATGCCCCTCATAATATCTGACACGTTTTACGTACAGTGGCGCTTATTAGTTGAAGCTGCAGTCCTGAACTTGGCTTATTTGACGATTGTTTTGAGAGAAGTAAAAAAGGCATACCACTTTAAAATCCACTTTTGAACCCCTGGCTGAAGGCTCCCATCTCTCACTTGTTCATGTGCGTCACTTCAAGTGACACACACACACACACACACCCGCGCGCACACGCAAACGCACACGGGTTTCACACGTTGTCAAGTTGAGGGAGATTTGGCGTTTTGTGCCAGTAATGTTACAACTCACTTCTATTTGGTCATGATATGATTTGATTTGATCAGCTTGTGGTCATCGTCATTATAGTGTTGGATTTCACTGGTTATAATGTCAAAATGAAAACCAAGAGTAATAAAATATGTCACTGCATTCATGCTTGATGGCATGGTGTGTATACACTTTGTAAACATCAGAGTCATTGAGTTAGAAAAGGAGCCGCGTTTCCCAACCTTTATTGACCCAAGGCACTAGTTTTATATGAGAAAAATGTCACGCAACACTACCCCAAAAAAAAGTCTCAAAAAGTATGAATAGTAAAAATAATGAGGAGCTCACTCACAAATAAACTTAATATGAAATCTGTGCCTGTTTAGTTGAACACAAAGCTAATATACTCGCACGAAGTTATGACTGTGAAGTTAAACAGGTGGATACACAGCTTTATTGTACCTTCTTCCATCTTTCATTGAATTCTTCTGCCTGTCACTATACATTGCTGGCATATATAGATGAACAAAATTAATGATGAACAAAGATTTATTTTGCAATCAATAAATAATTAATCTTCCAAGCAAACAGGTTTTCTGCAAAAGCAAGCATGTTCTTTCCATTTTTCCCTACAAGTGTGGCTTATCTTTGCATCAGTACTTGCTTGAGCTGTACTGCACTAAATATTTTATTTATTTATTTATTCATTCATTCAGAGGTGGTGCAGATTGTTCATTCTGTCACATCTGCTAATGTTATTTTGTGTTGAATGTGGACTTTGGGGCCTGAAGTCTACTTCCCAAATGTGTTTCCAAAGGATTTTTTTGGGGGAAAAAAAATAAAGAAATCTGTCTTCATGTAAAATCTCTTCTACCGCATGCACAATTGTTTTATTCTGATCTGTGGGATCATTTTAAACCTCACAATGATTTTGCCACTTTGTAACTTGTCAAAGGGTAACTTTTTTTTTCTTTTCTAAAATTTGAGTTTAGTTTTTTGTCACAGTTCCAATAAATCCAAAGTCAATCCGGTGTCTGGGTTTGTAGCATATGGTCTTCATTTGATACACATAAAATGATACAAATACAGATGAATTGCTTTATGTAACCATAACTTTAGATGGATTGAAAGAGCAGATTCTTCCCACTAAAGTAAATGTGCATGTCTCATTTATACTTACTCGTCTGTAAGCTTTTGTGGTCTCCTTCAATTTTGGCTAAATTACTACAGTGAACCAATATGAGAGAATGATGACTCACCTGCTCTCAATTCTGGCTATGCATTTATTAGAATATTATATTTTTAGTTGCTTTTACAACTGCTCTACTCTTACTCATACCCTAATTTTGTTTGTCTCCAGGAAAATACTTCCATGGTGATTCAGTCACTCTTCTCCTAATGGTGCTGCTGCTGCTTCGCCCATGACACATTTGTCACACATGTGCAATTAAATGTAATAAAAGCACTCGAGACAATTGAGTAATGTCTGAATGAGGTGCACATCTCCAAAATTTCAAGGGGCAAGATCCAATACCAAAATTCAGACATTAATTTCACAATACAGTTTTCTTATTGTTATGGTTAAAGTTTGCAGTGGTATAAGACTGCACTGCATCATTTTGAGGGCTGTTTCTAATACAGTGGTGCCTTGAGATGCGAGTGACACAACTTGCGATTTTATTTTATTTTATTAATTTTTTCTTCTTTTGGCTGGTTTTCTTTGCTTTGACTACTTGTGAGCAAATATTTGAGCAATGAGGTAGTGTATGGTGGCAGTGAACTCAACTTATCTCGCTTCACAACAAGCAGCAGTTTGGCAAATAGTGAACAATTCTTTAAAACGATGTTTTAAGCTTTTTAATGCCACTCCCAGTTGAGGTGTACTGTCAAACTAAACATAAAACAAAGAAAATTGCATGTGTTTTGAAAACAACCAAATAGCTTTGCCTTATAGGAAAGTCCACTCAGTTTAATGCTCACAATCAATGCAAAATGCCAAAGATGGGTTAATAAATAGCAACTATGTGGCGGTCTTCTAGCTGTGATTCTGATAACATTACTCACAAGCAGAAAATCTTCATCCTAGGTGAAAAATGGCTACTATTACTGCAGCTTACTGAGAGTCACTTACAGTGTTGAGTGAAACTCTTCTTTGGTTGTGTCTGCATGACTATATTATACTGCTCCGCCGTGGCCAAGTCAAGCACACCTGAAGGCGGAGCAATGAATTAATCATGAAGCACAAATTGTTTAAGTCTTTAGTTTCTATTTAATTATGTTATCGCTCTTTTTTATGAGTACAGTATTAAATAGTGGTATTTTCATTATTAACACGATGCAAAATATGTTGTTGGGATTTTTGGGGAGGAAGGAATAGATTAATGGTGTTTGCTTTCATTTCAATTGGGGAAAGATGGTTTGAGATACGAGTGTTTGAAGTTACAAGCATGGTCATGGAGCTCGTATCTCATTTTGACTTTTCATTTAGTATTGGTAGTGTCTCTATGTTCGTTAAAGTATGGTTCACTGCTCATGTATTAGATACAGTATGTGCAGGTGTACCAAATGTTTTGGCATGGGTGTTTGTTAAATGCTTTTTATAAATTGTTCCTTGTCATGTATCATTAAGCGATTGGGATTCCAAAGTTTACTTTTTATCACCTGTGACTTACTGATGGTTTGAAAACATTCAGCTAACTCGTTCGCGGTAAGGTTTCATTGCACTTTCGACGTAATGTAGTGAACGCACACACACACACGCACGCAGACACACACAATTTAGAGGTGACAGATTTAGAGTCAATGATAGGATTTAACCTCAATCAATCACAAACGGGAAAGGTTGAGTGTAAATGCCATCCAAACAGCAGGAGTTGGCAATGTTGCTGGCTAAGTGTGTGCGTTTGTGTGTGTGTGTGTGTGTGTTTGTGTGTATGTACAGTTGGTGGTGGTCCTGTCACTGCCCCGGCTGTTGTTGAGTGTGGCACAACGATGGGTGGGCACCTACTACGCATACACACGCTTCCTTGTGCAGGCTAAGTTGCATATTGAGTTGACATGCAAATACCATGAACCATTTAAGCTTTTGCACATGGCTCCAAATCCCATTCATTCCACTGATACGCTGACCTCACATTATCCAGTTGGCAAATATTCCTACTCCCCGCCTTGCTCCATGACCTCATCTGCCGTGTTTGTGAAAACATCATTTGGCAGTTTCAGATATATCCCTGATGTTTTCTTTTTTACTGCCCCCTCCTCTTCTTCCTCCTCCCCCCTTTAACCTTCAGTTTGGCAAATAGGGCAGAGTCTTTGTTAAAAATAGCAGAGGCGCATTGAGATAACACTACATGGTTATTCAAGAGAATGACAAGCAAATTCTCATGCATTTTCACTTGCGGCTGCCTGGCAGGTTACTGTCCACTATCTGGTATCTTTAGCCTAAGAATATACCACTTCTGTGGGTGTCATAACATTCCACACAAAATAGCTCATCTTCACTTCCAGGGCATGCTGTTGTTATCTCTCTCTCTGTCTCTCTGTCTCTCTCTCTCTCTCTCTCTCTCGCTCTCTCTCTCTCTCTCGCTCTCGCTCTCTCTGTCTCTCTCTCTCTCTCTCTCTCTCTCTCTCTCTCTCTCTCTCTCTCTGTCTGTCTCTCTCACCCTGTAAGTGTCTGGCATGGGTTTTGCACCACCCACTGTGAAGTGGTGCGCGCTGTTTGCCAGACGAGGGGCAAATGTGTGGAGTCCTAATGAGCTTGTTGTAGCAGCTCTCATGATTTCCTCCACGTCGCGGTGTCCTGGGGATTGCTCAGCATTGTGACTAGTCTTATCTGGGTCTAATCCCGATTTGTTTGGTCTTAGCCAGGTCACTTTCACCCTCTTTCTCCCACTTTCCTTTTTATTTCTTCATTTGTCTTGGCTCGGCTCTTTTCATTTGATCCTCAACCACGCTCTTTCTGTCTTAGAAATGTTTGTCTAGGTTGACAATGTAGAGACTTGTTTTTCCCTTGACAACTATGAAAAATGTAGCCTTTAATTAATCGATCATGCATGTTTCTGGAATGTCTTAGGAAGCCGGAGTACCTAGAAAAACACACTCTAGCATGAGGAGAACATGCTCTTTACACACAGCTGAGATTCAAACCTCAAACATCTGAACTGTGGGGCTAACATGCTAACCAATCACAACGGTGCTGTCTTCCCACAAAATAGTTGAATAAATATTTATGTGGTTCTGGATAGTGGATGTATGAATATTTATTATTTGTCAGTGTGTATCAGAAGTTGTCAACTACTTTGAAATGCCCATTATCGCCACCTTCAGGACTAAAGTGGAGCGCCCACAATTTATGACTATTTTAATTTAAATCTGGGCCCAATCCTGTCAATATGCTTTTGAGCAAGATGATAAGTTTCCAATTGATAGAAGCATTTTGTCAGTATGCATCCCCCTCAAAACCTGCCCCCTTCTCCACTCTACAGTACCAACTCAGCTAAGAATGGCTTCACTTACAATTGATGCTTTTCCCTTTGGAAAACCTTATACGATTAGGTTGTATCTTGTGTAGTACAAGGGTTCTAGGCGAGCCAATGCGATACTATTTAGATGATGTAAACCGATGGTTGCTCATCGTTTGAGCTGATTCGCCGTCGTTGCTTCTTTGTAACATTTCTGGTATTCAAGGAATTTTGTCAATACTCAGTATATCCAGGACATAAAGAAGAATCGAAATGCTGTTTCTCTTTCTCGAGTAGACAGAGAACAGACAAATATCCATCCATTCATTCTCTGTGCTGCTTATCTTCATTGGGGTCGGGGTTATAATAGACTAATAAATATAAATAAAAAATATATACTGTATACAATTACAGAAAGGAAAGAATGAATTAGCTATGTACGCAGTGCAGTAATTCAGTATTGTACTGTATAGCTTGTTGGGTGGAGTGCAATATATTTGCAGCATGCTTACAGTTAAACACAGCCAGATATGCAAATTGTATGAGGGTAAATTTAGATAGTGGTTGAGGTCGAATACTGTGAATGTACGGTGTTTTAAAGTCCAGTCGAAAACATTGCTAAAAATAGCTTCTGCTTTTGCCACTATACGCCACCGTATCCTCTTTTTATGCAGTTGCTAGTTTGTTTGCCACCCTCAGTCTACTGACAAATAAAAGTTGTCTGTCTCCCTGAAGCCCATTCCACAACGAGCGATGCTGCCGAATCTGGGCCATCGCAAAAAAAAATAACAGCTTCGCCGCACACCAACCGATTGAGAACCATACATCAACTGGTGCGCTCCCCCTGAAAAACGATGACGCTGTATCCAGTTTTGAGCCTCAAATATAATATACTGTCCTCTGTTATTTTTTATTGAACCACAAAAAACATGGTGTGATTGTCAAGGAAGAGGAGGATGGCCTCAAAGAGAGGAAACTTGCCAATATTTTGGCAATGAGGGATTGCCCCATTCTTTGACTGCACCCATGAATTTCAGCAACAGGGAGTCTTCATGCATTTGCTTTCTAGCCAAAGGTACATATGAAAGTATAAATATAGTTTAGTGCGATAGTTTTGTAAAACACAATCCAACAAACCAGCTGGGTCTTGTTTACATTTAAAACCAACAAACCTATTTTTGTTTTCTGAAAACTCGTGCATTTTTGATTGGCTGTTACATCTGCGACTCTGTGATGCCGTTCACCGGCGGTTCACATTTTGAACAGAGCCGGCGGTGGCTTATGGTCGGCCGCTCATTAAAACTAAAGGCAGTACCCTGCACACAGCACAGCCGATCAGTCTGTTTAGGCCGCGTCGCTTGGTGTGCGGCGGGCGTGAGAAGTAAACACTCGGCATCATCGTTCTACTGCATTGTTTTTGTTTGTTAGCGTGTCTTGTTCAGACTTATGCATTCAATGCACTTTCCTGCGGGACTGTTTTGAAGTGGAAAATCGAGGCGGATCGAGCTTGTAATTTGCAATATGCATTTATCTCCACTCGCTTCATGGATGTTAGGATTCTGGCGATTGTATGTGTAACATGTTCAGTACCGCAATGTGTTAATTGAATTTGAATCTATTTTTATGCAGAGCTTTGTGTTGTTGTTGTCGTGGATGAAGATTTTCTCAAAGGGAAAATGTGTTTTTCAAAATACCCGTGTACGTGTGGACATGTCCTCAGTCACAGCCTGGCACTGATGATGATGCTCATCCTGTCCAGATATGATAAGCAGACAAACTGCTCTCCCCTGGGCTGTATGTCTGTCTGCCCCTTAAATAGCCCACAGTATGTGAAGGCAGCGTGACTCTCAACTCCCTCAGCCTCCATCCCCTTTCATCGAGCCGCCAGTTCAAAGCCTTGGCTCCATCTTCACTTCCATCTCTTCTGCTTTTCTTTTCCTCCCTCCTCGCTATGATTCTCACTGGGTTTTCCTCAAAGATGGGCTCGCTGTGTCTCATTAGAGCGGATTAGAGACATCTCCACGTCTCACAAGGGCCGAGCGGGACGTTTCTGTTCTCTGGTCACCCCCCCACCCCTCACAGATCAGGTTCTTTGGTTTGGTCAGATAAAGACCTCTTTCATGTCGGTGTGGACGGTTAGCGATTACACTGTCAGGCTCGTCGTTTTGGTGGATTTGACAAATTTACCGCTCAGGGTGGGTGGGGGTTGGGGGGGTTTGGACCAGCCAGCCGGCAGACAAGAAGATTCACAGTAATTGAGCTGTCATTATCCAGTGACCCTGCCAGGCGCTAGAGCGTAGGCCTCAGCAGACCTCTTATTTGTTTAATACTTGGGATAACTTTCTTTGTGACTATGATGGACAGCAGAGAAAGGGGGGAGGGGGGGCTGGGGGAGGTTGCGGAAGTGGGGTGTCAGCCCGCAGATGAATGCCTCTGCTTATTTGGGCACCTCTCTTCAGTGTCGCTCTCCACGAAAATTGCCTCTGCTTCATCACTGATGTAAGTTTCTTTTCTTAGCTCCTCCACGCTGCAGCATAATTAAGTCCATATAACTGGCTGCTATTTATTTATAAAAGAAAGCTTTGGCATGTTGATTACAGAACTCCCCCAGAGAAAAGTTCCTTGACTAGTGTTTTTCAATTCAATTAGGTAGAATGTGACACACAGGATAAATGGACAGTATTAAGTATGCTATCTCAGTATTCACAACTTCTTCCATTAGTAGCATTTGAACAAATCTCCTGATAAGGTTAAAGGATGTCCACGGAATCATTTTCCAAAATGAAGGCCTTAACTATCCTGAAAGTAAAAGACAATTATTCTGTAAATCTGTAATTCAAAGGTTTTGTAAATGCCATGGACAAAGAAAATAAATAAAATAGAAATGTCAAAATCTTTGTAAGAAATTGTACAAAATTATAATTAGTGTTTTTTTGCATAAGAGAGATGGATATGAGAGGAACCATTTTTGTTTTCAACGAACTTTACTAATTCAGTCTATTTTCATTTTAGTATAGTCGCAGTTTGCTTTAATAAATACTGCTACCTGCAGGTTGTATAAAGTAGTCTACCTGTATATACAAATATTGTGATACAGTTCTGAGACAATATTGGCTATTTAAATTGAATGATAACTCTTAAATTTCATGGAAAGGATCTTACAAATTCTAAGCTTTGAATTCCTTAAACCTGCAGATACTTTGGATGACACTCATACTTAAATGTTATAAACTGTTAAAACTACCAAAAATGCATTTGTTTTTGTGCTCCTACGGCTCTCCCTGCAGGTGGGAAGTGTATACTAGAAGTAAACATTCATTAAACAACAACAACAACAAAAACCCCGATGAACACATGGTCAGAAACTAGAAAATTACTCTTTTAGTGTCTAAGTATCCAATAGTTTAAAAATGAGTTGTCTCAATTTTGATGTATAAAATTAATGAAATGCCAAATGGATAGCCACAAATATACAATGGATATAAAAATTCTACCCACCACTGTTCAAATGCCAGTCTTTTTTCCACAAAAAGGAGAACTGATTGAGATTGAGCAAGAATGAGATGAATCATTTTAAAACATGTTTTCCCACCATAACTGTCATCGATAACTTGTACAACTCAACTGAAAATAAAAACAAAATCTTTTCGAGAGGGGAACAACTGAGATGATGTGGTTGCACTTGAAATGGGAGTTGGCACACACCTTGCCACTGTTAAAAGTGCTTCTGTTCTGGTTGTCTTTTCCTTGCATTTTATTTGCTTTCTAGCAGAAGCCTGAAGGTTTTGTGCTCACACTAACTACTATTTCAAACTGTTCATAATTCCCTCCTTAAGTAAGGCTCCAGTTCCAGCTCAAGGAAAAACAGCCTCAAAGCATGATGCTGCCACAACCATGCTTCTCTGTAAGTATGGTGCTCTCTTGGTGATAAGCAGTGTTGTGTTTGTGGCAAACATACCTTTTCGAATTTTAACCAACATTTTCAACCTTGGTTTAATTGAACCACAACCAATTTTCCAGCCATGTTTGGGACATTTCAAGTGTCCTTTGGCAAAATGTAGTCAGGCTTGAATGTTTTTCTTTGGCAGATAAGGCTTCTGTCCTGCACCCTGCCCCGCACCCCAGGCATACTGTATGAAGAAGAGAAAGATTGTTGCCAAATGTGCCTAAACAGTTAGTACTTGCCAGAAATCGCTGCAGCTCCCTCAGTGTTGCTGTTGGTCTCTTGGCCTCACTGACCAGTTTTCTTGTAGTCTTTTCATCAAGTTTGGAGGGACATCCAGTTCTTAATGTCACTGTTGTGCCATAAGTGCTCTCCACTGTGTTCTATGGTATTTTTAACGCCTGGGAAATTCTTTTGTACCTCCTGATTGATACCTTTAAAAAACGAGACCACTCTGATGCTGTGGAATCTCACTGTGGACCATGGCTCGCGCTGTAAGATATGAGCACACTAAATCGGGAAAAGCCGACTAGATCATCTGAACTTTACTAGGGGTCAATCAGAGGCACTTTAAATGATGGCAGGTGTGAGCCTACTCCCATTTGACATGAGTTTGAATGTGATTGGTTAATTCCTAGCATAGCCATTTACCACTTACAAGAAGGTATGCACACTTATGTTTATTTTTACATATTGCTTTTTTTCAATTGAGTTGTACAGGTGATAGGTCACATTAATGGTGTGAAATGTTTTGAAATTATTCATCCTTTTCTCATTTTATATGTCTTAAAAATTTGGCATTTAAACAAAGGTGTGTAGACATTTATAGCCACTTTAACAACCGCAATGTAGTCTGCCACTGTTTTTTTTTTTTTTTTTTTTACTGAATAAGAACGCCTGCAATTTTCACAGACATTTGTTTTCAAACTTCGTTTCGTGTGTTCAGGCTCCAAACCTCCTTTGAGTTGTAAATAGACCCTGAAAGATGCTCCACAATCTGAGCGATGGTGATAGAGGAAAGCCTCTGTTCGGATAGAATGACAGTACTGGCCTAAAGGTTGTGATGGATGAAATAAGAGCCCGCCTCCCCTCATTAAGCCAAAGTCAGATTGGTTTTGAAGCGATGAGTTGGGTGGAATGTGTGTGATCATGAGTGTGCGCGCACTTGTTTGTGTGTGTAAATGTTGGAGGGGTCTCGACTAAAACATTTCAAGATGGCCCATTAGCCGCCGCAGACTTTTCCCCTTTTCCGACACTAGGATTCCTCTGTGCTGACCCTCTCCACCTCCCTTCTCCACCTCTCAGCCCCTCTGTCCCAGAGGCCCCCAGCCTCATCCTGCCAAGTGTACGGTTCCAAAGTAACGACGAAGCAGCCTGCGTGTGAAAATATTGAATTGCAAAAACATCCCTGGGTGAGAGGGTGTGTGAATGGAGCTTTCAGCACCGAGTCGGGCCCAGGCCCTGCGCTACTGACTGACGGACAACAAATGGCATTTTGTGTCCAGAGAGTGGGGATGGAGCAAAGAAAGGAAGAGGAGATGGAGGAGCTGGAGAGAAGCGGGAAGGGGGGTTGATCTTGAGGTTCTTCAAGCCTCGTCAGGAAGAGGCCCTAAATGTAGGTCTGAAATGCCTTATCACATGACCCGTCTGACCCTTGGCCTCCACTCAGCGCAGGCTGTCAGACTCCTCTCCAACTGGGGGCACAAAGCCCTGCAGCCTCAAAGGGCACCATTCAACCTTCCGTGCAGCCGTCTTCCAAAGGTAAATAGGTAAAAGTAATGTCACTGACCTCCACTTTCCCTCACTCGACACGAGGGCAAATCTCTTGAGATGCCCAGATTGTCAAAAGTGGAGGGTGGCCCTTATCAGCTTCTCATTTACCATTTTATCAATCAAACTTTTGTCACATTGTAATGCCTTGCAAACTGACTAACCGATGACTGATGACTGATTGAAATGCAGAAAGTAGGCACATGTTTGTTGCTCTGGGAATGAGGTTGAGCAACTTTGTCTGTCCTGTCTGTGTGTGCAGGGTGAGTGGGGGCCTGGGGGGTGGACATGAGTGGATTTCTGATGCCTCAGAGGACTGACTGGGTCACAGCGTGACTGTAACCTCCCGTCTTGCTCCGCAACCCACACACTGGCACTCTCTCGCTCCTGATCAGTCCAAGGATTCTTTCTTCCCCTCTGTTTTTCTCCTCCTCTGAAACAGTGGAACTTCTCTCTCTCTCCGGCCTCCTTTGAAAAGATGCGGCGTCTTTGTCCGGCCTGATAAAGGATGCCATAGTTCCCCTTTTCCCCTTCTTTGTGTCTCAAGGCTGGCGGCTCCTGTAGAAGTGCAAATGGTATCCTCTCGGAGGGGCTATCCCCGCGGGCCCCAGAGGACCCTCTCTCTCTCACTCTCCCCTTCAGGCTTGGCTAATTACCATCCCGCTTCCCCCCCTACCCGCAGCCCCCACCAGCGCCCTGGTCTCTGCAACCATGGACGACATTCCCACAAACAGCACCTGGCCTTCTTTTCTCCTGGCCCGCTTTGATGGCTGACACCCCAGCTTGGCCCTCCCTCCTCTTCCTCATCTTCTTCTTCTCCCATTCCCTCTTCTCTTTCTTTCTCTCCATCCCTTCTCACTCCTCCCTTGCTTTGACTCTCATTAATAGAGGTTTTAAATTGCTTTCTGACCCCAACAAACTGCTCGTTAAAAACGGAGATGCTGACGAGGGAATGGAGCAGATGTGAGCAAGGAGCTGAAGTATCAAGCTGTATAGCATGCACAACATATGTCCGGAAATATTGAGGTAAACCTTTTAATCTATCAAACAATGACTTAATCATCCAGGGGGTTGTTTCTCCTAAATCATTCATCCAAGACATTTTGGACAACTGCGTAGTTGTAAGTTACTGTAGCTTTAATAACCATTTGTCATTACTGTTGATATCACCTCTAACCGTCATTTTTTGTCAGATGGTTCCTGAGCAGGAGGTATGACCCTAACAGGATGTTAAAGTTGCTTGTATTAATTTCATATACAGAATTATGTTCTCCACATCTTGCAGAAAATGAGAAATTTATAAATGTGATGTGTTGTACAATTTGACCACAGCCCCGAATGCAGATTGACTTAGTGTTGCTGCAGTGTTAATCCACTCACCCATCGAAAGACAAATATCTAATTAATTGCATATTTGCTTTCTACCGCCTGCAGGCCAAATCAATAGGCTGCCCCAGAGGATTTGGCCAATTCATAGCTGGCCTTTGTGCCGTCTGGTGATCCCAGCGAGGGCGCTCGGACAGCTTTCAGAGGAAAACAAATAGCTCTATTACACTCTTGCATCTGCGTGAGCGAACGTTTCTCCTCTGGGACTCTGTGCATCAGTTATTAATCGGACCTTCTCTCCACATGCTGAACAGATTGTTTTTCAACGTAGGTTCACCTGACAAGGCCTAGTGTTCTGCAGATAGGCAAAGCTTTGCTGAGAATTGCTTGTGACTATGAAGTATAGCAACATGCAAGTATTACTTTGATAAAAGAGATTTAAACCAAGTATCATATCAAGTAGCTCTTTCACACTGTTGCCGTTGAACCCAGCGGTGTCAAACCCAAGAACCGTCAGCTCACTTTATGTTACCTGGAAAAGCTTGGAAATAATGGGCAGCAAGCCGTATGCGCCAAGGGTATGCTATGCATTTAGATACAAACGCAAGATAATGTAGCTTATCTTGAATTTACACATTTTGGCAGATGTTAACATTGTCAATTAGAAAAAAAAAAAATGCATAACAGAAACAAACAAGATATCTCTATCAGTTCATCGAAAAAAAGGACCTTTGTGTCGTTATATGAAGAAAAGTGCAGAAGTGGGTAGTAACATGCTACATTTTGTCCGTCGAGGTTTTTTTTAGATGTATTGGACTTGTCAGAGTAGTTTTAATGCAACGTAATTTTTACTTTTACATGGGTATTTTGTTAAGAAGAAACTGTACTTTTATTGCTTTACAGTGAGCCACATTGCGCTCGCTACTTTTATTTTTACTACTAATACTGCTACTTTTTACTTTTACTTGAGCCACATTATTCTAAAGTAACAGTACTCTTACTTGAGTACAATTTTTGGCTACTCTACCCATTTCTGTATATATTTATATAGATTCACAGTTCAAATTGTCCCTCTGAGGGAAATCAAAGAAACGTTGGGGCCTGTGATGAAAACAAGTTTGACACCCCGAGCTTGACGCTTTCCTTTCCTATTCCTTTCCAAAGTAGAAATATGCTTGCCATATTTTATACCAGCAAAGACTTCACTTGGAGTCGGATGAAATAATACAGAACTTATGAACAGTGTTTGGAAAGGTTGCCATCTTAAAACTGCTTACACCCTGTTACGAGTTCCCTTACTTGCTTGCATGTGCGGGAACATGTTGTACATGTATCACAAATGTATACAGCAGTGTGAAGAGAAAACCTCCCCTTGGTGATTCAAAATAGTCGTACAGAACAGAGAGTTATGTACCAATAAATGTGTTTGTCAGCGAGCGGGCCATTCTCATGCATTTCGAGTGACAGAATGAATGCGCAGCAAAGATGTGCCCGCTTGGTCTATGCTGACTTGCAGCACAATGCAGGCTGCATTGGATGGTACATGCGCTGCACACACCTAGACCTGTTACACACGTCTGGCACATTTTGACTCAAGATGGGATTACCATGGTTAGTCGCAAGGTGAAATGAAAGAAATTTGATATGTAAGTGGGTATATTTATAGGAACAGAAAAAAAAAAACAGGCTGGTGTCAAGCTAAATGGTTAATGATGCCACCATTTCTCCGCAAGCATTGCTTGTTATGCAGCCCAGACATTGTTAGTATCTATCTACTTGCTGCTTTTTCCCCAGCTGCAGCTGCCCTGCCCCGTACATTTCACACATCATCACCTCCAGGACATATGATGATGTCATGAACTGGGCTGCTTGATTCCTCAGCCATTTCAGCTATAATGAGCATCAAACTAAATGTCATGCAGCGAGTCACACACAGAAAGATTTTAGTGGTTTTCCATGAGACTTCATTTCTGCACTTTACATGTATTTTAATCAAAACTGTTGATGTGTTTGGTACGTTCAGCCATTCTAGCTATTATTATCGGGACAGTCAGAAGAGGTGTGTGTGTCTGTTTATGTCGCTCTTTACATCTCCCCTCATTCAAGTTTTGCCACATCTTCTCCTCCTCTCAAAAAACATGCAGGGTGAGCCAGGTTGTAAATCGTGTTAAAAAAATCCACTTCTGCGGTTGGTCTGTCGCCAATGATGGTTTGATTTTTTTTTTTTTTTTTTTTTTTATCACTTAAAATGGTACTCCACCATCCGTGTGCGCTCTGGCACTTAAGAGGTCTTGCCTTTCAATGCTGTATCTTCACTTTACCATTATTTGTGTTTGCTAGATTAGTGGCATTGTTTGAGTACAGTCCTGGCAAATGTGTTTCTCTTCATTTTCCGGATGAGCACACGTGTGTACTCACAGAGGTGTTTTGTTTTTCACCAGCGCTGAGAAGAGCAGTAAGTGCTTTAGAATGGCAAAGAAATAACAAAGCACACAAAAGAGGCAAATGGGTGAGATTTGTGAATTTTTTTTTTCTTTTGCCCAGTAATGTCCTGTATTCCATTGATCAATTTCTGTAACACTCGAGTAATGTGAGATATGATCTACAGGAACTTAATGTGACAATCCAAGTGTAACTTTTGCTTTCAGTTCATCCCTCTGTCCCCTTTTAATGAAAACGTTGCTTTAGATTTATAATTGTGACTTTTGCCACCTCACAATATCTCAGGGCAGGACCTCCAGAAGAGAAGGGCACTTTTTTTTTCATTTTCACAAAACAGCAGAGAACTTTGATTTGGAGTTCTTCTGCAGCACGAGGCGAGGGCCCGACCCAGCACATCTGAGAGTACTTTGGCGCAATAACAGCAAATGTTTGTCTTGTATTGTATGGCACGCTGCTGGAGGAGCGCTAAAGCCCCTTCTTCCAGTGCCTAAAGCGCCTCTTAATAAAATAGTCAAGAATAACTCCCCAACCTTAATCTTCCCCTCAGATTACCGCACTCAGGGCGGGAAATTAGCAGCAGACCCAGACGTTTCCCACTTTCCTTGTCTTTTTCCATTGACACAGTTATGGCTTTATTTACTCTCGCCGCTTCTTTTTCATGTGTATCACCGTATCATTTGCATCTTAATCGCTCTATCCTCCATCTGTGCGGGAGGCTGCATGAACTCTAGCGGGCAGGGAGAGGGTGGGTGTTGTTTTATTAAATCAGGATTAAAGGCAAAATGTTGGTGATAGGTGGCTGCATTTATTTATGATCTGGCCTTCATCAGTGGAGAGGAGCAGTCTACACAATTAAACGTGGCTGCCGACAATTGAAATGAGGCCTTTTAAAGTGCCCCCAAACAGACCCCAATAAAATGTCTTGTAAATTTGACACATCACAGAAAATAGTCTTGATAACAAGCCAAACAATAAATGAATGGATAAAAAATTAAATAAAATTGCAAAGTATGTGAAATCCGGCTTCAAAATGGTCAATAATTGAGAGATGTTTTTCAGCTTCCAGAACGTTCAGCTGTCAATCAAATACATGCCTCCTCTTCAGCGGGGAGAGGAGAATTCCAAGCAACCCACGTTGCACTGGCTCTCAGCGAAGTAACCTCTGGGCCAGCATAATGACCGTAAGTCACTCCGCCAGGACAATTTTCCTTCCTTTGAAATTCAGCGGGACAACGCGCTTTTGTGGCCGCCGAAGGGTGCGCCATGAGTGGCCACAGCTGCGTGACGCGCACCGGCAACTGTGAGGCTAACGGCCCTAACGCTGTTGTGCTGGACCTCTGGTGACTTCTCTAACCGCTGTCGGGCTGGCAAGGGGGCGCAGAGCGACGAATCCTGTCCGGTTCACCGCTGCCTCGCCACGCAACGCACGTGGTGCCAAAGGGCAAGACACTTGTAGCCCAAATAACAAAAAACACATTACACTTCAGGGAAGATGTATTTTTTCCGAGTTGTGGGGATAGTTTGATGGCCAGTTGCATGCTATACCGGTAGTAATGGGCTTGGTTTAAAGGACAGAGGAAGTGCTAATTCCGCTGAATGACCACTGCATGGAATAAGAGCCCTTGGAGTTTATATAGTGGGGAAGGGCTCTTGCTAGAAAGTATACGCCATACTACTTTCTAGCCCCGCCCAAAAAATCTGGCCAAAACAGAAGAAGGAAAAGAGTCTTAAGCTACTATATATCTCGACAATTCAGTACTATATTTTTCTCAGTGTTTGCACGTTTTCAGCACTTATCTTAAAACATATTTAATGTGTTTAGAAACAAAACAAGGATATACGTTTTAAGGGACTTTAAGTAGATTTGCTTAGAGGAAGGAGAGATTGATATCGTGTGTTAAAACCGTGTGTGTTTCCATGTTAATTAGGATGCTAACTGTAGCACCCACACCGGCACGGCATCCTTTGGTGTCATGTATATACGCCTTTACTGTATGTGTGTGTGTGCGCGCCCATGCGTGTCTGTGTGTGTGTGTGTGTGTGTGTCAGTAGTGTAACCCACACCTTGAGTACAGTCGAGGCGGTCGCTTTGACTGCAGTTCATCCCACCGTCTGACCCCCGAAACCAGAACTCTCCCTTAACGCTTCCTGTCCGCCTGACCCACCTTCCTGCTTGCCCGCCTGCCATCTGTGTCTGCCAAGGGACACATGCACACACACACGCACACACTTGTACACTGGAAAAAAAGTACCTCATTTATAGTTGCACATGATTAGAACGTGGTAAACTGACGTAATTTCCTGCTCTTTTCCTAAAAAAAATAAATAATAATAATCAAATGATACATGTTAGTTTAACACATTTAAATCATGGGCAACCAATGTACATGTTAGAATTAAGTAAATTAAAAGGACTAAGTTTGGCTAAGACAGTTTCTTGTGTCTTTGCTTGACTTAGCGCTCGTCTTAATTAGGATCCTGGGGGAGCTGGAGCCTATCCCAGCTGACTTTAGGCAAGATGCACAAGTAAATCTTGGACTGGACGTCAGTCAACCCAATATATGCGGAACGTCACGTGACCAAACTTGGAAAACAGGTTCGCTGACTTCGCATGTCTACTGATGACATGATTGTTGGAAGCCAAACATGGTAAAAAAAAAAAAAAAAAAAATCTTTATGGCTGGTGTCTCCGGACAAAAGTAAAATACATGTATATTATTTATTTTTACATGTATGATATCATATACTTTACTAAAAACAAAGCCTACATATCAAATACTGTTATCTGTGATGGCTCTGTGGTGACGGACTTTGTTTTTCCATTCCGCCGCTTTCACCTGTTTTGTCGAATGCAGATGTACTTTGCAAGTATTGCAGGGCAGAAACTAGTTATACAAACATTCACACTCACACCTATTGACAATTTAGTCTTCAATGAACCTAACATGGGTGCTTTTGGAATGTGGGAGAAAGCTACGCGCATTAAGATTATGCAAACCTTCACACACGTTCCAACGAAGATTTGGATGTGGATCTCCTGACTGTGAGGCAGATGTGCCAACCACTCACCCACTCCGCTGCCAACATTATTTAACATGTAATCATCATTATGAATACAGTATGTTAATCACTCAGTAAAAAAAAAAAAAAAAAAAGTTTAGATTTGGATATTAACAAATAAATATATTATTAAGTAAAGCAATACTACTTATGTTGCATTAGTACCCATATGTTAATATTATAAATGCTGTTGTATTGTAGTGGCCTTATTTTACAATCAATCTGGAATTACTCCAGAATATAGTTCATGCTTTGTTGTCTGTAATTATCATGTGAATAATTTAGCAGAATTTGAAGTTGTGCCCCCAACTATATACAACGGAAATAAATGTTATTATTTTTATGTTACTATTATGTTTTAAAAAATGGTGAATTGGTGTGTTATCTCGGTCAAACCTGATTAAGAGATTTGTGTATCTGCGGTAACGCGTGATGAAAACGGATGATGAAATTGGATAAGCACAATTGTTTTCACAGGTTGCTCATGAGTAAATGAGGGTACAAGTATAGTGAAATGAGGTTAAAAAAGAAAAACGCATCGTATTTATTTTGAGTGCTGCAGGTGCTCTCGCACAGCTTATTGGCTCTGTGGATGACTCTTTTACTCTAAAGAGGGCAATTTGTGTTCCTCACCCGTCCGTCTTTCTCCAGAGGCCTGAGCTGAAGTGGTCCACTTATTTGAGCAGGGTCTTGTGGTCATGACTAGTGGTGACATATTAATTGAGCGGTTCCTCCAAAGAAAAGAAAAGACCAATGTCACCAATGGTCCAAGTGTGTTTGTAGAGCCTGGGA
Source organism: Phycodurus eques (assembly GCF_024500275.1). NCBI lineage: Eukaryota > Metazoa > Chordata > Actinopteri > Syngnathiformes > Syngnathidae > Phycodurus > Phycodurus eques. The sequence continues at coordinate 20,062,986 of NC_084525.1, forward strand.
AATTGGTTTTGTTTGGCTGGAAAGCTCTTCGGTGTTTATTTACACATTGGGCAGTGTCAAATAGCAGCTGCCTCTCAATTTCTGTCTGTATGTGTGTTTCCTGTCCTGTCCTGACCGCATGTTCCGTGCATACGTGTTTTCGCACTTGCAAACATGCCTATAGGGGAAAAGATATCCAGATGAGACAAAGAGAGGAGCACGGTTTCTCCTGCGTCTTGTGTTTTTCCACGTAGCATTTTGCTATCTTCTGCATCTATTATTGACCACGCTCATTCATGGCTGCCTGTTCAAATTCATTGCAAATCTGCCAAAAAGTCCCTTGGCCGCTGAGCTAAACGACATCCTTCCTGTTTTATTCAGGTACGCCGTGTGACGCTGAATTGAATTGCTCAAAATAAAGTTTGACAGTCACTTTCCACATTTGCTGCGTTTTGTGACTACACCACTACTTAGTAGCTGTAAGGAACAAGAACACCCTGAGAGAGTGCGGGCCGCTGCCATTGCTCAAATATTTGATATACTGACACCCATCTATCGTTTGTTACCTTTTAACACAGAAACCTGGCCTAATTTTAGTTTTTAGGATCCTAACTGCAGTCTGCAAAACAAAGTGCCCGCTCAAATGCAGTTTGAAATTCCACATTCCTGTTCAAAATGGTAGGAGATCTCACTGAGATTAATTGAAGTCCGCTTTAAAGCACTTAATGATGCTGGATTATCTCTGAGAAAAAAAGTCTCAATGGTGTACAGTAATAAAAAATTTTTTAGCACTCAACATTTTAAATGACAAAAGAATAATTATTTCTGAGTATGTTATAAACTGTAGGAAAGAAATGTGCACAACTACTGTAAAAACCACAGTGATATTTTTGTTTCTATCCTCTCATTTTGTATACCACTTATCCTGTTCAAGGAGGTCACGGGTGAGCTGGAGCCTGTACCAGGTGACTTGGATGACAGGTGGACTATACCCTAGAATGGTCGCCAGTCAATCTCAGAGCACATGCAGTAGAGTATAGATAGATCAGAATCGGTTTTCATTGCGATTGTCAATTGTCAATGAAAGGTTCATGACGTGGAATTTTTCTTCGGTCCAGTGGTGCAACATGAGATAGATGGTAATAATAAAAAAAAATCATATTCACTTTCCCACAGTCACTGATTGAGAAGTGAACCCACGGTGCCTGCACTGAAGTCAGGCGAGTGTGCCACTACACTTTCAGTGACTCATGTCATGTGGGCATCTATGTATACCCTCCTTACTTGTAAATGCACATTTCCAGCTGTCCAATGTTTCAGTACTTTTTGCACAACTTGCTGTTTTCAAGAAGTAGCTGAATGACAATCAACAATTGTTTGATACATGAATCAACTAATACATTTCCTGGTTCGATTAGAATTGGTATTTCAACAGTCCTCATCATCATGCTGTTCACATTGGTCATCATGAGACCGAGATGACTCCTAATAACCGATCAACAGTACCTCGCCCTATGTGATTCAAACAAAATGCTCTGAGAGGGAAGTAGCCTCTGAGCATAGAATGTCATCAGCAGCTTTCAACAGAGATACAGAGAGACTGGAAGAATCCCATAAAGGCATAGAAGTAGACTTTGTTTAAAATACACTGTATTGATCAATTCATGACTCAAACACCTGTTGAAGGTCTTGAACTGATAAATTTAGACCACAGACCACTAAAATATATGGATGATCTGGGATAACAATGGCAGAGAAGCTGGACTCTCTATTGATAGGAAGTACAGTGGAACCTCGATAAAACGGACTAATAGGGGGCGGAGGGGGTCATCTGTTATTGCCGATTGTCCAGTACATTGAAGCACTTTTTTTATTTATTATTTTTTGGGTGGCCATATGCGCCACTATTACTGTACAGTACAAAAATGAATCTTTTGTCCATTTTTTGTGGCCTAAAACGGCCAGAATAGTGCAAAGTTTTTGTAAATAATTGTAAAAAAAAAAAAGCTTGGAAATGTTTGAAAAGTTTCAGAATTTATCCAAATTTACCACTGGCGTGCTTTATGTAGACATTGTTGACGTACTCGTCTTAGGTGAGTCGCTTTCATGAGCCGCGAAGAATAAGTGCTCCCTATTTCCAACTCCTTTGCCATAGATGAATGGCCTGACAAAAAAAAAAAAAAAATATATATATATATATATATATATATATATATATATAAATAAATAAATGTTATTGTACCAAAAATGGCATGTTCCAGACTCCAGAGACTTGTGTTTCGTATTCCTCTTTGCGTTAACACAGCAGCCAGCCATCTGCGGCGCTACAATAATAGATAAAGTCCTGCCATCATGACAGCCATGTGGAAATGTTGCTACATGGCCACCACATAGGCACGTCTGTTCTTTGGATCTAGTCATTTTTGATACCTATGACCCGGAAACACGTGTCTCCCAGTCTGTGCCTATATTGCACCACAGCGCCTGTAAATAACAGCGGCCAGTTCTGGAACAAACAGACTTTGTCAACGTCAGTTTAAGTGAAAAATGGAAACTATTTTCGGACACATTGTTTGTTCTCGACAGTCCTTTTTATCTAATATCCGTTGTATCGCGATCGAGTTTTCACTGTGTATGCAACAATTATATCAAACCACAGGAAGTGCACATTATTCTCGCTCATGGCCCAGATTGCCATTATATACAATACATGAACGGTCATCTGAATGATTAGCTGTAAGTGGTCTCTGTTTTACAGTCGGGACGTTTTATGCAGGTTAGCTCATTGCATGCACCTCGTAACGCATGACTGTGAATTAGTAGTGGAGTGCCCAAAACTGGCAGCCAGCGAGTGACGGAATATAAGTGCTTCTCCATCCATTAGAGCACGGTTACCAAGACAGAGATTGTTTTAGCTGGCATCCTTGTGAAGAGAAACAATAAAATAACAACACGACGCCGCAGATAATTAGCCCCTTGGAAAGCTACAGAATGACACATTTGTTCTGTATTTGTTCTGGAGAGAGTACTTTGTCTTGGGAAGAAACAGATCTGCATTTGCACCTTTTTGTTTTCCATATTTGGTACTGGAATTTTTAACAGGCTTCATGGGAGACATTTGATGGCGCTAACAGTGATGTTCTTTGTCTTTAGCCCCATTTCCACCTCACGTTCCAGGACCTTGTAGTTCTTGCTACTTCCTGTAGACCATTGCGTTTACCGAAGTCCACGGAACATTTCCTGTATGTAAATCCAGCTAATCAGAATCAGAATCAGAATCAGAATCATCTTTATTTGCCAAGTATGTCCAAAACACACAAGGAATTTGTCTCCGGTAGTTGGAGCCGCTCTAGTACAACAAACAGTCAATTTACAGAACACTTTGGGGACATAAAGACATTGACAAAGCCTGCAATGTTGTATAAGGCGGTAGAAAGAAGACCAAGAAGCTCTCCAAAATAAGCACAAAAAAAATAGTCAAAGCAGTTGTAGACTATACTTTACTATAAAAGTTGTGTGTGTGCAAACAGCTATTGACGCCAAATGTTAATGCATGAAATACAAAAGCAATCAGATATGTTCAGCACTGCTGATCCCACCCTGAACAGAGACAACTACCTCCCGAGCAGTCTCTTTTTTCGACCCCAATAAATAACCCCATAACTAAATTTAGGCCATATAGCCCACAGGCCAAACCTGCAATGGCCCCACAAAAATGTCCTCGTTCTGGTGTAAAGTTCCTGCGGTCTCAATAATCAATTTCTTTTTTGGCTGTACTAAAGTATCAATAATAAGATATATCTGCCCCACCGCCCCCAAGAGCCTTGATTCGATTATTTCTCACTCTTCCTCTGACTCCTCCACGGTGGATCCGTTTCCAATTTAAGGCAGGTCATGCTTTGTGTTTCTCATTGTCATGACAAGGTTCCCCTCCGATGCGGCTTAATCAGATCTGGAGAACAAGGAGGGTGAAAGGCAGTAGGGAATAAGTGAGGAGTGGAGTGGGGTGGGGGTTAAACAGGTAAAAGTGGGGTCAAAAGTAGTTTACCATCAACTCCTCATTGTCTGCATTTCCCTCTTTATAGGAAAATTAGATCTGCCTGCTCCTCATAACGTGTGTTTTTCATGTCCAATATGAAACCTTTGAAGTTCGTATAGTCCCTCATCCCCTAAACCGCACGCACGCACGCACACACGCACACGCACGCATGCACGCACACACAGGCAACCTCCCACCAATAGCCCTCTCTTATCTGCCCCCCACCACTTACTTCCAGACATTGCTCATTACCTGAGGCTGCATTGGAAGAAAGAGTGGTGGTTAATCAAATTGGCTCTGCAGGTTTTCTGCCATCAGAGGAAGCCCTGGCCGTTGAGAGGTCATCGGTTCAATTTTAGGCTTCAGGAAACCATCACCAAGTGAAAATGTTAGTTTATGCATGTTATGAATGGCTTTCAGGCAACATGTCATGTATATAGCTGGAAGTGGAGGAGGAACACATGGCACTGGTCAGTATGGGCCAACAGATACATTTCAAGACCAAGATGTATGAAGAAAGCTGGAGTGGAATTTTGTATTATAGCGTGGTAAGATTCATTTGTCATGTTTCCAAAATGAAACAAACCTGGCTTGCTTCGGTTTTGCAAAACCATACTGTAGTTTCCACAATGACACCACTTTTGCATGATATTTTCTCCCCATGAATTCCCAGTTAAACATGTGATCTGATCTTTTGACCCAAATATGAGGCATTCGCTTAGATATAGTAAATACTGTAAACTCAAAGACAGACAACCAAATGGAGCAGAAGTGTTTCACTTATGCAAAAAAATTACAACGTGATCTCTGCATTGGGGACATATTGAAGTGATGTCAAAGGAGGAGTGAATGAAGGCTTTCTTCTGGCCAATGTACAATGGTCAAACATAATACAGTACGTTGTCAAACATAGGGGCGCTTTACATTATTGTCGATTGCACATAAGAAAAGCAATCAAAGGTTTTAACATGCAACTGTTTATAATTGTATGTTTACAGGGTTGGTTCATCGGAATTACGGTGGCCTGTGTTGCCACGGGAGGAACATTGCGGGTCATTCACATAAAGATGACACAGAATTTGGGGGTTCGCTCCCTTGCGCTCGTATCATTTGAGCATACTTTTTAGTCTGCAGTTTTAGTTTTTAGTCTTAAACCTGTGATCCTTTGGTCCCAGAGCCAAGTCCTTTAGACCATTGGTTCTCAACTCTTGTCACCCTGGAACACACATTAGTGGAACACACTATGCAAAGTCATGACCCACTTTTACAGAACGTTCTAACATAGCCTTGGAACACATATGAAGATCACATTTTTAAACATAACCACTCATGCTTACATGTTTTAAGTGCCTTTCAAAGCACCTTCTTAAGAAACGGAGGATGAACATAGCTGCATTTCTAAAAATCTATGTCTTGTCACTGATTTCTTCATTTTAGGAAAGTGCAAGATCAACAGTTGTTCTTCTTTTTAGGACATGAAGGCTGCAGACCAAAGCAACTGTAACAGTTTTAACAGTCTGAATTATTATGCTATACATTTTTTACTACCTGTCCGCGACCCACCCCAAATGACTGCGTGGCCCACTGTAGGGTCATGACCCACCAGTGGAGAATCACTGCTTTATAGAATGAGCTCTTCTGCCCTGATATGTAGTTTTACATACACACCTCTGTCATACTGAATGTGGACCTGTGGAGTTTTTTTTGGGGGGGGGTGGGGGGCGGGGTCATGGGGATCTTTGCGTGCCCAAAATTGTTGAGACCTTGCTTGCTCTCCCATTCTAAGTAACTGTCTTACTTCAGTAGTTTTTGCCTAAACGTGCTGTTTAATTGCAGTAGCAAACAGAGATGAAGTCTCATGGTAGTAAATAGATTTATAGGCTGTATATATGTTTACATTCAAAATGAATTTTATGGAATATGTAGTTGAGTTTTGGCTCCTCCAATCAGGTCCTCGCTACAGAAAGTCACTGGCATGATTGGTTTGGTGCAGTTTCAGTGTGATACCCTCCCTGACGCAACCCTCTCGTTTATCATGGGAGCGGCACTGGAGAGCTCCAGTGGCAGGGTGTTAGGGCGCTGGCCTGGAGTCAAGCCCGCACTGTCTGCATAAAGGACAGCAGCGTGTACCACTACACCAACAGTGCAATTGTAGTGACTATAACCATAGCAATTTTTATGGTCAAGGTCCTCAATAGACATTGCCATGTTTTAGATTAGCATAGAGCATCAGCAACAGATGCCAACTCACATTGGCACCCTTGCTCGCTGTGCATTGACCTCTCACCCAAATGAAAGCTCTGCAGTTCCATCCTTCTTCCCGTCTCCTGCCTCGGCCTCCCTCGGCTGCCCGCTGCCAGCCACTTTTGTTTTCACATGGCCAGCTTCTCAGGGAACACGCTCATATTTGTGGCTTTTTGGGTTGGCGGCCGAGTGTGCTGCGCTCGTCAAATTTTGTTTCACTCTGACTTACCGAGCACACAAATTGAACTGTTTAGTCATTTCCTCCTTAACCATCTCTCGCTCCCATTTTGCAAATAATGTCAAATTTCATTGTCGGCCTTGGCAACGCAATGTCTGTTGTTTCCTTTGCGTTTTCGCGACTCTTGATATTGGAAAAAAAGTCTCTTAATTTTAAACAAAATTGAAAGCTTCTTTAGATAAGATCCTAAAAAGCATCTCATGGTGCCTCCCAGCAAACTTGGGGCTCCAGAAAACCTTGTTTATTTCTAGACCCTACAAAGCAAATGCAAACATTTTGGTCACTTTGAGTGCCCACAAAAGTGTTAGCATGAGTGCATCTTCCACAAATAGGCAGGGCTCATCACTGGCCTGTGAGAGAGGGGAAGAAGAGACATGTACACTGAAAAGAAATAGCAATGTGCAAGATGGTTATCTGAAGTGAGGTCAGAAATGAAACATGTCATAGCAAATTAGAACCATGTTGTTTGAATTACTCAGGCCTGCTCCTTAAAAAGAAGAGCTTGCCCATGGAAAAAAGGGAAATGGGGAGGGATCATCTATTGAGTACAAAAAGTGAGAGGCACAAAATGACAAGAAGAAACCTCTGAGATGCTTTTTGCAGCCGGACCAAAAGAGGCATTGACACAACGATAAGAAAAGTAAGAATAACAGAGCGAGAGTCCGAGACGGGAGGCTTGACAGACAAGAAAATGTTTTCTCTGGAACAAATAATGTCACCCGGGCTGAGTCATGGGCCTACTGAGGAATGATGATGATGATGATGATGACGACGATGATAATGATGATGATGAGAAGAAAACTTGGACTCATTCCTACTCCAAGATTAGTTTGGGGCATCATTGACAGAACTACCAGAAAGGGGCCTCTGAATATGTGTGCGCGCAATAATAACCACATTCTCTCAGCATCTTCGGCCACCAGAGCCTGTTTTTATAGCTGGGAACAGGGATGGGCCCGCACTCATTATAAAGACTATTTTGGAAAATGGCAGGGAAAAGCTAAAAAAAAATGGATGACTTGAGGGGACAAAGATGACCAGAAGGAGTTGTGTAGAGGGACAAAAAGCCTGCGGGCATGTAGAACGAGGGATGATCTAACAGTCTTGCATTCTTAGGCTCTGGAGACGGACCAATCAAGATTTCATAACTCCCAGTTAAAACAAGTGCATGGAGCATGACATCACCAAGACGTTAAAAAAAAAAAAAACAATAAAATAAAATTCTTCCCTTATTTTCTCTTGTCAGATATTCCCAATAATAGGTCATTACCCATTTAGAATAGTATGCGCAGGGCTCAGAACAGGCCATTTGTCCCACCCTGATGTGATCCCAACATAATGACCTGTATCACGTAATAGTGCCTATACAGTATTTGTCAACCGATATGTTACAAATAATGTTTTTCTTTTGTTCTTCTTTCTTGAGTTGTGGGCACTACAACGTATCATGCACTGTCTTGAGTAAATATATAACATCAAATTAGTTGAGTATGCCAACCTGACCACTTGCTGCTCCTTGTACATAGTCCAGTCAAAATGACGTAAGTATCGCACCCCTGTTTGCCCGCAGAGTCTTTGCACATTTTGTGTCAGAATCCATCGAGATCTTAAAAAAGATCAGTGCCTAACTGATTGACACTCAGGGCAAGAACGAGGACAGGCATCACATTTAACGCCTTCCTGCCTCCCTCATCTGGTGTGTTATGGTATGATTCTAATGACCACAAAAGCTTGGTGCTAATTTGTATTTGTATTCCGTTTCCCATAACAAAGACCCTAAAGCAATTGCTGATGATTTACCCCCCACTCTATGCGCACTGGCAACTGATTATAACCATTCTGAGACTGCTAAAGCAAGCAAGCTTCAAAGCAAGTAATAAAATTATTTGACCAGACCAGTCCCAGTAATTGCATTTATGGGATATATTTTTTTGGAGTTCAGACTATGACAGAGGTGTTGTCTCTGTGTTCAAACTTTAATTTTTTTTTTTTTTTACAAATCCTTTGTACAAAAAGTAATTCTCTGTAATTCATTATTAGAATATTGACTTGAATTGAATACTTTACTTTGTATTTTGGAAAAATGCAAAACTTACAGGCCATCATGTCTGCCTCAAGGTCTTTAGCATCATCTTAGTGCTTGTAGAGGGTAGCTGGAAAAGAAGTTCAGTTTCAACATGGCGTGTAAGAATTTTGTACATTTTCTTGTTAAATTTGTGTGGCAGCAAGACAGGATATCATATGAAGGCTTTATACATTCAGGGTTAAACAGGTAGCAAGTATGATTAAGGTTGTAGGTCATGGTAATCTTCTGCAGGAGAAAGCTCGTGCCGACACAGACTAGAATCAATGGAGGCTAAACACATGCTCACACACATAGTACTTTGAGAAATAGTACAAAACAAGTAGGGTTAAGCTGAGCTAGTAATCTTTTCTTCAACAAAGGAATGCATTTATGGGACCTGTTTGTCAGTCTTTGTGTGTCTCAGTCTCAGTTCATGTCATTTTGATTTGTATAACAGTCCCTGGTAGTACCAGTCATGGCCCCATAAACAGAAATCACACAACATTTTGAATAACAGCAATGTCTGTGTTGGTAGACAACATGCAGGAAATCCATCATACTCCCACTTACAGACCCAAGAAATATTTACTTCCCTAAATCATATCCAGAGATACTCTTCTTTATTTGGTCCCTTTTCCTTTCATCCTCCTCTATCTTAAAATTTCCGCCCTTCTTCTTGGTCCACCCCTTATCTGTCCTTCTCTTGTCTTTACCGATACATTGAAGTATGGAGTCTTCTCATTCTCTCTATCATGATCAATCACCAAACACACAACAGAGCTCATGTAGACGTGGAATGCAGGTCATGTTTCTGAAAGACATACAAACACACGCACACTGTCAGACTAAGATATTCATCTGGGGTTTGTCATGTCAGACATGGCCAATGTCTCTCTCTTCTGTAATTATGGCAGTATTTATTTTTTCAGATTGTACCACTGAGTTAGGAGCGCCCCATGGTGTGGTTTGGACATGGAAACATGCTCTGCTCAAAACTTCCAGCCGATCAGAAAAAAAAGGGAGCACACTACATTGAATATAATTTGGTCATCCGTATTTTAGATGGTTAATGCAATGTGATTGTAGCCCGTGTTTTGTTCGTTGTTTCTTTTATGGTGTGTGCAAAATTGAATCCAAGTCGGGTGGGTCGAGAATGAGACTTTTTGCAGTAGAGTAAACACACAACAGAATATCTCCATCTCATGTTTAGACAAAACTAGACTACATTTTGAAGCATAAGGAACACAGAAAGCATGGGAACTATATGATTGGTGTGATTGAGGTCTTTTAAATGTGTTCCTACATTTAAAAAAAATAAATAAATTAAACAAATTTTAAAAAGTTACAATTAATATAGTGCTACACACTTTTGGGAATCAGGGAGTTTATTTTTTGTGGCATCATTTTTAGCATAGCATGTCCACATAGCTCAGTTTACGGTAGCTCAAGCAGACACGGTGACACTCACGTTCCTGGAAATAGTACAATTAAAACATAATATAATTAAAAAAAAAATAATAATAATAATATAATGCTTACCACAGGTTAGTGTGCTTATGTATGTTTGTAATCCATTTTGATTTGTCTGTGAAAAATTATGATTAATGATTTATTTTCCCAAGCATTTAAATTTTTGTTACATTTTATCCTGCCAAGGCAATCCATTGGCTCAGTCTGATCATTTTTAACCACAGATAACAGTCTGTAAAAAGCTATCCATCCAGTTTCTACACTGCTTCCATCCATCCATCCATCCATCCATCCATTTTCTACCGCTTATCCGAGGTCAGGTCGTGGGTGGAGTAACTTTAGCAGGGACGCCCAGACTTTCCTCTCCCCAGCCACTTCATCCAGCTCTTCCGGGGGGATCCCGAGGCGTCGTCCCGGGGGGTGGGACGTGCCCGGAACACCTTACCAGGGAGGCGTCCGGGACGCTTTCCGAATTAGATGCCCCAGCTACCTCATCTGGCTCCTCTCGATGTGGACGAGCAGCGGCTCTACTCTGAGATCCTCCCGGATGACCGAGCTTCTCACCCTATCTCTAAGGGTGAGCCCGGACACCCTGCGGAGGAATCTCATTTCGGCTGCTTGTATCCGGGATCTTGTTCTTTCGGCCACGAGCTGTGGGTCGTCACTGAAAGAACAAGATCCCAGGTGAGGGTAGGAACGTAGATCGACCGGTAAATCGAGAGCTTCACCTTTCGGCTTAGCTCCTTCTTTACCACAACAGATCGATACAAAGTCCGCATCACTGCAGATGCTGCACCGATCCGCCTGTCGATCTCTCGTTCCATTCTTCCCTCACTCGTGAACAAGACCCCAAGATACTTGAACTCCTCCACTTGGGGCAGGCATCCCCAACCTGGAGAGGGCACGCCACCCTTTTCCAACTGAGGACCATGGTCTCAGATTTGGAAGTGCTGATTCTCATCCCAGCCGCTTCACACTCGGCTGCGAACTGCTCCAGTGAGAGCTGGAGATCACGGCTTGATGAAGCCAACAGAACCACATCATCTGCAAAAAGCAGCGACGCAATACTGAGGCCACCAAACTGGACCCCCTCTACGCCACGGCTGCGCCTTGAAATTCTGTGCATAAAAGTTATGAAAAGAATCGGTTACAAAGGGCAGCCTTGGCGGAGTCCAACCCTCACCGGAAGCGAGTCCGACTTACTGCCGGATATGCGGACCAAACTCTGACTCCGGTCGTACAGGGACCGAACAACCCGTTTCTACTTTGCTTATAAGAGATTTTTTTTAATTGTTATTTATTCATTTAGAGCGGCATGGTGGATGACTGGTTAGAACGTCTGCCTCACAGTTCTGAGGACTAGGGTTCAATCCCCGGCCCCGACTGTGTGGAGTTTGCATGTTCTCCCCGTGCCTGCGTGGGTTTCCTCCCACATCCCCAACACATGCATGGTAGGTTAATTGACGTCTCTAAATTGCCCCTAGGTGTGAATGTGAGTGCGAATGGTTGTTTGTTTATGTGTGCCCTGCGTTTGGCTGGCAACCAGTTCAGGGTGTACCCTGCCTCCTGCCCGAAGAAATCTGGGATAGGCTCCAGCACGGCCGTGACCCTTGTGAGGATAAGCGGCTTGGAAAATGGATGGATGGATTTATTTATTTATTTATTTTTGTGGCATTTTCACGCGGTTGTTAAGAGCTCTTCAAATATTCTCTACATTTCCGACTGTATAACTGATTGGAATGCATTTTAGATATGAATGTTCACAGTGAGATGTATGTGCCGTTTCAAAGGCCAAAGCTGTCTCCAGTGTAGTCAGTCACAGTCCCAATTTTAATACGACCTTCACCCCAATCACTTCTGACAAAGGCAACCCCTGTGTTAAAACGACTAGCTCTGCCATCTCTCCCATTATAATGTAACATCAAGGGCATTGGATCTTAGTCAGTCAGCAGTTTTTATCCCAAAGTGCAATGTTGTCCATGATTTAGGACAGGTCTTTCTTTGAGTCACAATTCTGTTGAAACGATTTTCATGTTATTCTCATTGCACACATTTACTTGTTTACTTAGTCCTGACTAAGGAATCTGGAAATACTCTGAATCACAGACATTACTTGTCCTTAGGATAACTCTGGCCTGAGGGGCACAGCTCAACATATTGCCGGTGTGTGTATGTCTGTCTCAACGAGATGACTCGCTCCCTGTCTCTGGCACACTCAGTGAACTTGGCCCTCACCCCTCCTGGCGTCCCTTTACTTCCCCTACCTATCTTCTTCTTTTGCCTTGCAAAACTATTAGGCTACTGTTGTCATTTGAGCTCTTTCCTCCAAACGCTGTCAGCTTCTATGGAATTTAAATAACTGATAACACCCCATTCAATAGAAACCCTACAATATAAAGATAATGGCTGATGTCCAATCAGCCTATAGTGCTAACAACTATCGTGGGAAAAGTGCACAAGGATGGAGGCAGTGGCATTGGTAGAGTTGGTGGTAAGAGGAAAACCAGGCCAATTGTCCTGTGAAGATTAAAGTTCCCGAAAAGGCGGCATTGTCCATCGAAGGGGATAAATCTTCCTCCTCCCGTCACTCAGGGCCTGAATTCAATTCTCCTCAACCCGTCTTAAAAGAGAGGCTTATCTTCCACTCAATAGCTTGTTGCGCTACAAGCCAAGAAGGAATGCACTGGGTTGTATCCCTGACACCCGCTCACTGAGTTAAAAAGGAATTAGGGAAGAGAAAGCGAGATTTGGAGAAAGTGAGCGTCTGAATTGCGCTCTCTATTTTGCTAGAAGATGTGCACTGGGAGGCAGATTGAAGTGCTGATAGAAGGTGACACAAGGGGAGGGGATGGGAGAGTGGGATTGATTGACTGCTGCCAGGGGACTGAGGCCAGCGGAGAAGAATAGAGACGTGCCCGGGCTGTGAGCTGCATGCATGACCAGTTGGAGGACAGACAGAGAAGCCACAGCGGAAGAAACTCGGGAACCCCTGGCATGCTGTCTGGATGCCACCACATAAATCCAACCCCTCTTTTCTTTTGTGCCCTTACCATCACTCCCTTTTGCTCAAGCAGCATCTCTCCAGTTCCAGTCCAGGGGGCATCGCCAGTTGCTAAGACGCGCTGCTTTACAACACGCACCCTCCACACTGATCCAATTCAAACACCCCGAGTCCCACAAGAAAGCAAAAGACACAGATGGGGAAAGGGTGGTTGGACTCAGGCCTTAGTCTGTTTGTCACAAGCCCTAAGTGCCCTTTTTTTTTTTTTTTTTTAATACCTCTTTCTTCCTTTCTCTTTCAGTCTACTGCCATTGGCATGATCTCCATGCAGAGGCTCATAAAGAGAGCGTGGAGAGTTCAACAGAAATTGATCGTGAAAGAGATAGCGAAGTAACATTCACTGGGTACCACGTCACTCAACTCCCTAAGGAATAAGTGAAAAGAATAAGTTCCCATTTCATCTTTTGGATGCCATTTCCCATCCATCTCTCATTCCTTTGTAAGAAAAACAGGATTTTTCCGCTTTGACACCAATTCCCCCATTTGTTGTTTATGCCCAGTCTTTCCCTGCTTTCACAATGTGCCCCTCTTCACTTCACCCCCATTTACTGTGACTTGGCTCCATTTAATGACAGAGCTTACACCTGCTTACAGGATTAAATTAATTAGTGTGAAACGGGGTTTGGGGAAAGGGGGTGGGGCGGCTGGCAGTGGTGGCAAAGGGAGGAGAACAACAGGGGTCAGCAGAAGAGGGCACAATGAAGAATGAGCTCTATGGCTGGACTTGGGTTGATTGCTGGCGGGGTAGCCAGTGTGAGAGGGGGGAGACGGTGTGTTTTCAGGGTAGGGAACAGAGTTGTCCAAGGTATCGGAAGACTTGGATGGTTGCTTGGTGTGTTTTGGGGACAAATGATCTCGAGAACAATGTTTGGGTATGTGGGGTCAGAGGTGATTGCCACTATTTTGGGGACAATCTACCCCACTTGGTGGTCTAATCCGTGGTCATTGTCGGTAGCTCCGTTTAACTGTCAAATTTAACCAGTTTTCCTACCAGGTTTGTAACAATATCAGTTTTGGATCAGAAAGAGTAGCCCAAAATGTCCAGTACAGGCAGAATTATATTACGAAATTACAAAATTGGGTCGGAAAAAATGAATGTCATTGTTTTCTGAATATCATTAGCCTAACAGCATCATTGCACAAGTCATTTTTAACTTACTTTCACAATATCAATTAAAAATACTATTTGTGTTTGCTAAAAATAGTGGGTTTTCTGTCAATATAGGTTCTCAATCATTAAGGTCATGGTAATCCACAAAGGTTGTATCAAGGCAACTGGACTCTTCTTGTTTGTTAAAATTAATTTGTTGTGTTTCTTTCTTGTTGTCCCAAAATGTTCAAAAATTACTTAGGCAATTATGCTATTAGGCTAATGTTATGTTAGACGATGCTTTTGACATAAACATTTAAAAGCCTTGGCGATAAAAAAATATTTTTCAAGTTATCTGGAGCTTGTGCAGGCACAGTGATGCTCCTGTGCCTGGAAAACAGTCCAAACTGAATATAATATATTTTGGTGAACTTTTCATACAGTTCCCTATTGATTCATCATTTATTAGCTCACATCTGTTTCAAACAATCATTCCCATTCCATAATCTCATGCACTTTGCATTTTGTCATGTGATTAGAGTAGGTTTTGTGTGTGTGTGTGGGGGGGGGGGGGGGGGGGGATTTCTAATACGTACGCACCTCAGTGTTTCCTGGTCTTCTGTCTATGGCCTTTCCTCTGTCATCTGTCTCTCTTCTCATGGTCTCAGTCTTGTCTCTGTCCTCTGTCCCTCCCCAGCCGCGCAATGTGTGGTTAGAGGGCTGTATTCCTCACGATAAGCATTAACAGATGGGCCTCTGCTTGCGCTGTTTGCTTGCCGCACTTGACCTGTTTCACTTCAAAAGTTTGGATTCTCTCAAAAGATGGGCTGAGCACAGTTGCCCCTACCCTGAACCACTATCTATGTAACCCCAATTTAAAGTTTGTCTTACATGTCACACACTGCAATTTAATGATTGCGTTATGGTAGGCCATTGCCCCAAAGTGAGTGTGCAAGATTTATCTCCACCACAACAAGGAGGACCTCATGGAACACAAACTGTATTATTTTTTAGAACAAAGCATATTATAATCAAGCCTATCAATAGCAGACACACACACACACGCACGCATACACACACACATGCACAGGCACACACACACACACACAGACAAAGGGATTTAGTTGGTGACAGATGTGTTGTGGTACAGCCCATTGCATGGCAATGGTCACCTCAATCCCTTCCATATGACAGTGATTAGGCAAGACACATAATGCTTGTAGATCCCTCATAGAATGCTCTGACATCTAACTCACACACGACAAAACACAAACACTCACATAGACACAACGCTTGCACACACAAACACTTCCGACCCTCCAGCCTCTGGCTTAGCACATTCCGTACCTGTATTAGCCAACTGCTGTACTAATTGCTTTGCATTATTGGCACACAACAGAACAATTTCTTTGTGATATTTCTAGCAATGGTTGCTGTATGAGGGGACAAGTCACAAACATACCATGTTTTTATTTAGTATTTGTTTATATTAGTGCAGTTTCTTGTGTTGGATTAACGGTTGTATATGGGCTGTTTTAGGGTTGCGGAGCTGACAAGTGTGTTACTCTGTGATCGTGTGAGAGTTCACAGCTGTGACAGCCTGTGGCCTTGCCAATGAGGGCCTCATGCTGATAAGACACTGACAAGATACTGGCAGGCCGTGCTGGTGAATTGACATGACAGCTTATTGCATCAACAGGTAGAAACAACTACCAAAACCAGATGCAAAGCTAAAATAATTTTTTTAACTAACATTCTTTGTTATGGTGACCCGTATTGAAAAAAATTTAACTCTTCGTTAGTTGCAGATATAGGTGATTGTTAAGACATTCAGTTGGTGAACACCAACATGCTTCATACACAAATATTCCAAACACAGGATGTTTGTGGATCTTTATTAAGTCCAAAATTAAAGCCTTATTCATTAAATCTGTCAAAAATACACAACCAACCGTACAATTTTTTTACTATTTTTTAACCGTACTAATTTTTTACTAACCGTCATTTTTTTGTGTTTTAGCATTACTGAAATCAGAATGAGCGGAGCTGCCAACTATCATTGGGGCAGTGTGCTGATTGGTGTATCAAAAATATTGAATAAAGAATATTGCAGAATTTCTAGAAAAGGTTTTAAAAAAGTCAAAAATACGTCCTCTTAAAACCAGATACCAATCAAACATGCACATCTTATAGATCTTATACACAATGCCTTGTTCAAGGGCATCGCTTGGGATGCTGTGACCTCCATGTCTCTGGCTACTTTTTCTAGTTCCACCGGAGGGAAGGCGTTCCCAGGCTAGTTGTGAGACAAAGTCCCTCCAGCGTGTGCTAGCAGAGGTGGGAAGTAACAAAGTAATTTACCTCGTTACTGTACATAAATAGATTTTTCAGGTACTTTACTTGAGTATTTTTTTTTCTGGAAACCTTTTACCTTTACTCCTTACTTTTTAAACACAAGTATCAGTACTTTCTACTCACATTTTAAAAATGAGCTCATTGCTTTTTAAAACCTTCAAAAATGAGCAACGACGCGAAATAAAAAGCAGAACACAAAGAAACAAAAACTAAAACAAATGTAAAAAAAAACAAAGTAAAAGTCAGCGAGTCAAGCGCATTGATCTTAGACATCGTAGCTATGGCAATCCTCTTTGTGTGGCGTGCCTACGGTGACGCTAAGCTAGTGCGGGCAAAGTGTTGGCACATACCATGTTTGTGGACTGTACAGTCAGAAGCCAAAATAAGGACGCCTGCACATTGTGCTGCGTACGGTTACACACACGTTGTAGAATCACAACAAGGGAACTCCGAACAGGGAATAACCATTCATAGGTAAGAATATTTTTGGCTCTTTTTTCAAAAGTGCCTGCAATGAATGAACCATGTTAGTTTTTCAGGAAGCTAGCTTGTTTAAGTCTGGCTCGCTGGCAGTAAATTATGTCACGTTTGAGCATTAACATATAATATTTCCAACATTTATTTGCCTACTGCCAAAATAGCCATAGTTTGCTTATTTTCGATTAGTTTTGCTGACATTGCACCGATTCATCTGGTGACCTTACAAACCATTCTTCATCCTTGACTGATAAGCTCTCAGTCATAGGATTGATACATGCTCACCATTCTCTCTCACGTTCACAGTTGTGGACAATTAAGAGTTTTCAATCAACCGAGCTGGACTACCTGGCGAGAACCCACACATGGACAGGAGTATGTGAAAATGACAGACAGAAAGGTCCGAGCTGAGGTTCAAACCGTATTGATGTGAGGCAGCAGCGCTAAACACTAGCTCGACTAGATGGCTTATTGCTTTTTTATTCTTGAACCCCCGGAAAATGCAATCAGCAAACACTGCTTTCAGATTTTCTGCCTGTCTTTCCTCTGATTATATTCCAACTATCCTTTCTCTTGGACAATGGCCCTGCAATGATAAATGTCATCCTTAAAATTGGACTTCATCTTTACGCCTCTGCCCGTTTTCCTTTTGTAACTCACACTAGATCAAGCACATCTTTCTAGACAAAAAAAGTAAAAGTGTCTGTCTCCAGACATGCCACTTGCCCCAGCACCAACACAGGGAGCAAAACAGACAAAAGCCTGTGAGGGCCCAATGGCATCAAAGCGATTATTGCCCCAACCCCTTCCCCCAATGCTCTCCTCTTATCAGGCTAATTGAAGACAAGCTCTCGGGATGGATGCACAATAGGGGCAACACTATAGTGGCATTTGAGACTCGGCGGGTGGACCGCAGCAAGGGAGATGGTGAGTATTCTATAAGCCAAAACCCCCACCAACACCCCCTTCTCTAAATCCCTTATTCTGTCTTGCTTTTATCCCATGGCGTCTCATTCAGCTCGCTACTTGACATAGCTCGACCTCTGAGCCCAGAGTTTATGAACTGAAGCAACAGCTATTTATTTGCTGTGGGACAAATGTGCGGTAGTGCTATTGTACACAGATTTGGAACCATGTTAGCATTGTGTTTGACTTTGAGTCTGTATGCTTGGATAAGCTGGTGGTCAGTGGCGCTAAAACCACTTTCGAGGTGGCTGACAATTGAACTTGATGGAATTGTTGTCTGTTAGAAAACTCCTCAAATTAAAATGAAAAATTACAGGTCCAAATTATTTGACTAGAAAAGACACCAAAATTGGTATTTTCTTATCCCTATATCCTTTGAATTAAATGCAGAAACAAGTCTTGGTGTTGTATTTTTAGAGAAATGTCGGCGAGAAAAACACCTGCCTTTCCAAGAAAGCGTTGGACCATATTGTCTCGTTAAGGAAACGCGCACCTCCACCCACTAAGTAAACAACGGTAATCTTCAAAAAAAGATCAGTCGTCATTATTCATTGGTCAAAGGTGAGATTGTCAAATCTTTCCTCTGAACTAGTTGTCAAATAACCCCTTGCTGACAACACAAAATATGGACGCCTTTGTAACCAAAAATTAAGAAAATGATTTTAATGCATTTTCACACCCATTTTTGATTAACCCTTTGTAATTTCGTCAAACTCAGACTTTGTACCTTTTAAACATATCATTACGTAGTGTTGTTAAGTTATAGATAAACAGGCCATTGCTTGCCATTGTGTTAGCAGTTTGTGTGTGCGTGCGTGTGTGTGTGTGTGTGTGTGTGTGTGTGTGTGTTCAAGCCAGGTATAGGTTGGGTTTTGAAGCAGTTGTGTTGCATGGCGGTCTCTGTGGAGGACATGCAGGACCGAGCAAACACACATCTCTGCTTAAACAAACAAGGGAGGACAGCAGAGCAAGACTAATGATGGGATCTACACATCCTGAGCCCACGTGTGTACACACACAAAAAACGATGCACGTACACACTCTTTAAAATTAACTCGAACAAAGACGAAAGGAATTTATCCCCGGAAGCGGAGTGGTTTGAACACAAAAAGGAGAAAAAAGTAAGTCATGTAATGTAAACCTAACGTACTGGTCTTCTAATACATTCAAATGCAGAATCATAACAGTGAGGCTTTCAGCATATATTTCAAAATGGCCCGATTTGAATGGCATTTGACAAAATTTCCTTGACAGACTGTGAAAATATATCACTCCATTAAGTAATTATTTGTTTGTTTTTTTTTAAATACTATTTTTCACTTATTCACTGCCAGGCGTTTTTAAAAGCGGAGTTCCCCAAATTGCCAACCACTTTAGAGCATTTTGACTGATCTTTCAAGACCCTCAGAATATTGTGTTCTATCACAATATAAGCACGGAACCGATGTCTCGCAGAACAATGACTTTGACATTAATATTATTTGCTTTTGTGACACCTCAAACTATAAAATAACAAAAGCAAGACTGAGAAAGGGCTTTTGGTGGCAAAATAATAATTCATTTAAAACTATACAACTATGAAACGCGCCGTGAGTGACTGGCTCACTGCATGGCTGGAGTTGAAGGTCAGTGGCTTTTTTCATTGACGTTCGTCATTCACTCCAGGAACTGTGTCATTTTTTTCTGACGATCGTGACACACGCTTTCTATACACTATCACAACACACTCTGTTAATACAATACATTTACATGCACTGTTCGAGTTTGAGGTTCCTAAACTTGTTCAACTTCCAACGTGTTGGCATTTCCTTCCCTCATTATCGACGTGACTATCTGATGTTCACCCTCTAATCTTTATCATCTACTCAAAAACTGCAGATCTTAAATCCGAAGTGATGCAACACCGCCTACTACAGGGATTTGTTAGTCATTACAGTGGTTTACAAACCTGTTATTCCACAAACAAGCTTGGGTGTGACCCTCTTCAATGCCTACCCACTGAAAAACGTACTTGACTAATACACAGTGTATGGCCACTAATATATGTGGCAGTAAACTATTGGATTGAGGAATATAAACGTCATTGGCAGTGAATGAGTTAATGTAATGTGGGATGGTCTCTCTGGATGTTTAAAAGTTCGTTTGTTTTAAAGTATTCTCTTCAGCGGAACAATAGTGTCCAGAGAAGTAGTGCAATGGTGGATGTTGTATGGATGTAGCGCAATGATTTTGTTCTTGTTCAGCCCTAAACTCGTTGAGAGCAGGCAAACGAATTGGCTTGCTGGTTGCAGCCAATCAGCACAACCAGTTTTGCCTCAAAAGCTTCGACATTATCGATCATCAATCAACAGCAAGCAATTGACAGAATTCTTTGGGATCAACTAGCGTTTTATCGATTGTTATGCCCAACCCTACTTCCTCGCCCCAAGAAGGACAATTTGTACAGGAGGTGCAAGTCTTTGAAACTCTACAGTCTGGTGCTGATCCAAATTAGGACCGTTGAGCCTTGGTGTAGCTCTGTGCTCTACTGAGTGCCATTCTAGTCAGTACTGCGATGTGATGCCATGTGGTTAGTAGTAGTCTGCGTGTGCATGCGTGTGCGCTTGTGCACGTGTCCACGGCTGTGTGAGTGCCGTGATGGCATTGTTCAGAGTCCTTGACAGAAGTGAATTAATCAGACCCCACTGGCCCATTTGTCTCTATTTGTAGGGGAGGGGGGGCTAATTGGAAAAGAAGCAGGTGTTAATAGAGAAGGGAGCGAGTCAAAGTGAGTAAGTGTGCGCTTGTGGATGTGTGTGTGAGTGTGTATGTAGGAGCACATGCGTGAAATAGAAGTCTCTGAGCTAAGTTAAGCAAACTTAATTAGGCTTGTTCAGGCTGCAGCCAACCTTGCATGTCTCTCTCTCTCCTCAGTTAGACAAGGAGGGAGGAATAAAGGCTTGCCATCATGGGTCTATTGTTTTGTTTTTTTGCACGCCTAAAAACAAACATAAAACATGGAAAGGAAAAGCATGTACTCGCACGGATGTCAGCAGTAAACCCACTCAAGCGCGACCCAATGGGAGCTGTGATTGGAAAATGCTGCGAACGTGTGCGGCAGACCTGTGTCATGTCCTGCAGGTAGCTCGCAATAAAGTTTGAACCTGTTTGGAAGCTTGTTAGTGCCCTGCATATTTAGTTGTCTCAATGATGTCAGCAAGTTTTAATGGATGGCACCTTTTGTCAATTACACAGGAGGAAGGCGAGTAAACTGTACCCAGTGCTGTGAGTGTGTTTTTGATGTGGTATTTAGGCAGTTGAAAGCTGTCTTCTGTGTGGTCTCACCACGGGGTTTACTCCCTCCCAACCCGCCTCCTCCTGCCAGCCAGATCATACACACAAACACACACATGCTCACCTGACGCACTGTATATTTGCGTGTGCTCGTCCTCATGGAGACGAGTTGTGGTCACGCTTGACACGTCACCTGTTGTCACAAAATCCTCCCTAGCCATGTCCGGCGCACACGGGATCAAACACACGGCTAGGCATACACAGTTTCACGGCATAAACATACAAAAAAATCTTCCATAATATTTAGACTAAACCCTGCACACACACACACACACACAGCAGACATGCACAAGTACATATTGTTCCTCTTTTCATGTAATGTCATAAATATTTTATTATCCAAATGTTTTTTTATTTTATTTGTTAATTCTATTAAGCCACAAAACTTGTAAAGATTGATCCATTCTTCAATCCATTTTCTATTGCACTTTTCCTCATTTGGGTAACAGCTCACCAGAGTTGTATCTGAACAAAAAAAATAAAAATATGAACTCATTCATATTTTGGACGAACATGAACTGAACGTCATGTATTTCTGCCTGATTATTCTGAACGCGCTGGCGTCTTTGAATGGTTTTTGAAAGGCAGTTCTATTTTGTTTAATAGAGTGCCAGGTTTCCTGAGGCCTGGTTCACACATAAAGATTTTTCCACTCTTAAAATATATTTTTTATCTCCTACAGACCCCACACAAAGTTACAAAATCAGACATTTAACAGTTTTGGTCATCATGTGTGTGGTGTGCTCCGAGAAGCTCAACATAGCACACCACACAGAAAGATTCTGTTCCATCGCCGATCTAGAAATGTCGCATGATCAAACATGATCTAAAAAAAAATGAAGAATAAGAAAGAATGAACACACAAACCGAAGGTTACCGGAGCCGAAAGCCTTGTAAAATTGCGATGTTCTCCAAAAAAAAAAAAAAAAAAAAAACTTGCTTTGGAAAATACTTCTTGCCATCTATCGCCTCCAAAAAAATTACATCGGGTGAGACGTGTTTGTTTTCATGTACGTTCCTTTCCGTGTTCGTCAGTCTTGGGTGCTTCTTTGATTGGCTACATCAGAATCAGAATCATCTTTATTTGCCAAGTATGTCCAAAAAACCCACAAGGAATTTGTCTCCAGTAGTTGGAGCTGCTCCAGTATGACAATAGACAGTTAATTGGCAGAGAACACTTTTGAGACAAAGACATTGAGAAAAACAGAAAAACAACAGTCCTCTAGCACTTAGAGTAGTTTGAATGACTAATATTGCAATAGTCCGGTGCAATGACCATTATGCAAAGGGCGCCGAGACTTCAAGGAGTGTATGCAGTTTAAAGTGACTAGTAGCGCGATAAACTGGGACAATGTCGATTGTGAAAATGTTGCAGATACTCCTTAGTCAGTGTGCAAGTGGTGCAGATGCTACTCTGGCATGAGTGGCCAGTATTGGTCAAGATATGTCAGATATGCAAACGTTGTTACGTTGAACATTCTGTTCACAATTCTCAGCGTCATGACTCGGGAAAAGTCGGCGTTCCCCACACTAATGAAGAGTTTTGGTCGTACATATTGAACACATTCATTATTTAAGATTGTTGGCCCCAACCTGTTTCGTACCCTGAAATCGGGACAAATCCACTCTTAACACACATTAGACCTAAACACAATCTCATAGGATAATCTTATCAGATTTAAGAATGTCTGGCGTTTGACGTGCTTGGTTGGGAAGGGACAAAATCGGCAAAAATCAGGCCGATTGTCTTTATGTATGTACCGGGCTTTAGACACTTGCAGGAGAAAACCCGGATAAACACACTGTAAACGAGTCTTCATATATAGGGAGATACTGTAAACGCCTTATTTGCCAACCCCAGCCACAAACTGTCGTACGGTTGAATGTGTCATCGAAACATGATACATGCCTGCTTCACTGCTTCACCAGTCCTGGAACATTTCTGAAACATATCGTACAGTATAAACAAACAAGCATTCACAACTATGGACACTGTTTTTGTAATGTTGGAGGAAGCAGGAGTATCTGGAGAAATCCCACTCATGCTGAGTCCATCCATCTATCCATTTTCCGTACCGCTTATCCTCAGTAGGGTCGCGGGCGTGCTGCAGCCTATCCCAGCTATCTTCTGGCGTACACCCTGAACTGGTCGCCAGCCTTATTAATTAGTATGTAAAAGCAGTGTGTAATTCTGCAGTTCTACTTGTTCATTTGATTATACTATAGAGGAGAAAGTGATAACATACCTGAATAAATTCTAACTATAATGTGAAAAGGTTTATATTCTGAACATAAAGAAAGGGGCTGTAATATCTTGAGACTAGTTGTAACTTTGACATTGTAACGGGGGCTGTAACATAGAGGCACGAATGCAAACACACAGGCGAGACTGCTGTAGAAAATATCCAACAAAGTTTTTGCTATTTGAAAAGGAAACAAAAATCTGCATGCACTGATTAATGAGAAGAGCAAAGAAATACTTAATCCTTGCCCTTTTTATGTCCTTTTTTGGTTGCTTGAATCCCTTAATCAAATTCATCCCTGTTCAAAATTATCAAATATTCAATCATTTTCACTGTTTCATTTGATCCCTTTAAATGCCAAGGTAATTGTTTGAATTATTTTATATTGTAACAAAAAAAACAAAAAACACAAAAATAAAAAATAACTTCAGGCCGTATAGTAAATAGTTGTGCGACGGGGCTTTGGTGGTGATTAGAGATTCGGATATGTCAAGATTAGCAACACTATTGATTTGATTTCATTATATCCATTATATAAGTGGCAAACCTACAATAATTTCACGAGTTTCTATGGGAATATAGTCAAATCTAATGGAAAAACACTCAAAATGTTATAACTACTTTCTTCCAAATGAAAATGCTGACAGAATGTTTTTTTATACTGTAATGGTAGAGAGATTCAATACTGTCAGTTTTATTCAGGTTTTGTGAGGTTTGGTCACAGACATGTCCAGCGGGACTATTAAGAACTACATTTTAAAAAAAAACACCAATGCAGTCAAATCAATTTTGTTGCTAATCTTCAACATATTTATGACTCTGATCACCCCCAAAGCGCCATCACTTTACTATTTAATAAATGAACAATAATTCCCCTCCCCCCCCCCTTTTTTTTTTTTTTTTTAAATTAAAACTCAATTCGAAATGAGACTGGCATTTATGGAGTTAAAATTCTAAGAATGTTTTAATGTTTGGTAGTTTTGAGAAATTATGTTGTTTAAGTGATTTTAATAATAATTAAAAAAAAACCTGACGATTTAACGGCCGTGTTTTGTGCAAGTACATTTTTGCCCATAAAGATGTCCTGATGGTTTAAAATTTGTAACAAGAACATAAAAGACATGTTAGACACTGGCTTTGAAAAAATTCTGAACAATTCCTGCAAAAAATCCATGCCACAAGCTGTAACACAGCCAAAATGATCTCCAAATCTAAAAACAAACAAACAAAAAGAGAGTAACACATACAAAAATGTCCAAGGAAAGCAGCACGGGAATAAAATGCAACCAACAATGAACCAAGGAAGACTTAACTCAAACACTAACTAACGACTAACAACAGACAGGTGAGCTGGACAAGAGGCGGGAAAGAGCTGATTGGTTGACACGGGGAAGGAATGAACTGATTGGCTTACACAGGAAGAGAAGACCTGACGAGATCAGGTGGAGACATTGACACAACGACTCGGGAGAACCAAACACAAACTATACAAGTAATATGACTTAATTCTCATATTTATTTTCTGATATTTTGAATTTATTCTTCAAGATTTTATCTTGCGGTGTCAAGCCTTTATTCTTTTAAGTTGTACTTTTTCTTTTTTCTTGGACTATTGGGACTCGTAATACTATTACTTTAGGTTGGTTCTCATAGTACTACAATCATATTTTTCTTTTGTCCGGATACTTCTTTGTCCCAGGAGTCCATCATTGACTGAAAAAGAAATTAATAAAACACATTATGATTATTAATGCTCAGCTGTGTTCAGGATGAAGAAAGTTAGTTTAGATCAGAACTAAATGACACATCTTCCTTCATTCAGTATAGATTGACAACATCTAAATTAGCAGACTCATACTGTATATATATTATTCATTGAGAAACTAAGGGAACTAAACGTAAGCGTGGAAAAAAAAATCCAGCTCACCACCTTTATCCTGATCTGAACCTAAATATGTTCTTACTTGGCCAAGCACTCCACAAAGGTTTGTGAAAACGGCTTCAGTTATTATTCATATACTTCCACGAACTAAATAACAAACAAACCAACAATTCCTTGGAGATGTAAATATCTGATGAAGGATCAAATGTTCAAAGCGTGCTCAGTGTGTGTTTGTGTGTGTTGGTGTGTTAATGTGCTGAAAATATGCATCTATGTGAACATTCTGCCCTCCTGAACCTGGGATGCCCCCTGACAAACACGCACACACACACACACACACACACAAATACGCACGCCCACACACATACGCACGCATGCACACACGTGCACACACACACGTGTGCACACACACACACACACACAGACACACACACAGTCAGAGGTGGGATTGCCGCAGGCGAGGAGGCAGGTCGGCAGCGATTAGAGGGCCTGTGTGTGTAATGGTTGCCATGTGCGGACCCATCTCATCCACCATTACACATTCATACACACAAACGGCACCCACCTCCCGAATCCCTCCAAGATACCGTACACTTTTAAAAACATTAGCCCCTAATGCTTTAATGCCCTCCCGTCAATGTGGGGTTTGACTGCAGCTAAAATGGCAGACAGCGGAATGCTACCTTGTGTTTGCTCAGTACATAAGGAAGGTCTCTACGTTGTGTATGTTTTAAAAAAAAAAAAAAAAAAATACATAGTGGCACCTCAGCCTTGCCATGTAACAGATCCCAATAAAACATTCATTTAACACTTTGCTACTGAATCTTTTCATCTTTTAATTCTTAAGCTATGTAACACTGACTGATTTGTTAGTCAGTGGTGACTTGCTAATGGAGAGCCAATGGTCAATCTCGGAAATAGTAAGTGTCACTGTTCATCGTGATATGCATCCGCAATGTCTGAAAACTTCAGCTGGACAGACAACATGTCTAGTGACATCACGTCAAAGCACACGAGATCCCAAAGAAAAACCCAAGCGAACAAACACTTTGGCCACAGATGCGGTGTAGAGCTGCATTCAGCAAACCGTACCGTGTCCAAGCATGCGTGACTCCAAAAGTCCAGATTGTTTGACTAATGTGAGCCCTCCATGCCATGTTCAAGCATGGTACACTTCTGTGACCCAAGCATGGGGCCCAATTATCTGTCCATGGGCATGGTCCTCTTTGGTCATCAAAGTGCCTTTGGTGCCCTCATCAGAATCACCCAAAAGTGCCTTTGGTGCCCTCATCAGAATCACCCATTCAACTTGCATCCATCCATCCATGCATTTCTAACAACATAACATCTACTTAATACATTTAATATGAAGTTCAATGGATAATCACAACTTTCTTGGGTGAAATTGGGACAACTCAGACACCTTATGGCAATAATGACTCACTTGCTCATGCATGGATACATGCATAAGTACAAAATTATTTTTACTATTCAATAATGATAACCGCCAGTGATGACAACCATATTGTTGGCATACGTGATTACATTAAAACCTCCCTCTGCCTTGACTTCTCCTCTCATCTACACTGTACGCACATTCAGAAGTGTTGGCACTGGATACTGGATACTGGATACGTCCTTGTCTATAAGATTCTTGAATGTAAATGGCACCGGAGAGGACTCGAAAACAAGCATGTTATTGCAAGGGAATCATTGTGTCAACATCTGAGCAACTAAGGTCCATAGTGGGAACAGTCTAGACTATTTAGTGACAAAGCAAGCCGGATAAGAGCTTGTTATTTAATGTACACTTAACCTTTGCGTGCACCTTGTTAACCAAACATTTTTATCACGGAACAGATTTCTTACAGTGATGATACTGTGTCCAAGTATCACCTTCACAGGACAGGCATGAAAAAGTCATTGTTCACCCAAAGAGTTTATAGGGCAGGAAACTGACGTAGGAGACGGAGTCTTAATGTTGGCCCCTCTGAATATTGGCATTGATGTGTTAAAGCTTTCCAGGTGTCACCGACTCCAGCTGGTACACTGTCGGGCTGTCAGAAAGCAGCATGCCTTAGAACCTGAGGCTAACGTGCACTGTGACACACACACACAATTTATTAATAAGTCTGGTTAGAAAATAGCTTCTTTATTCAGTCATTTTAGTGGATAGAGCAAATAATGTTTCTGTAAGGCCCTATTCATGTGTTTTGTTTTTTTCTT
The DNA here is from genome assembly GCF_024500275.1 of Phycodurus eques. Taxonomy (NCBI): domain Eukaryota; kingdom Metazoa; phylum Chordata; class Actinopteri; order Syngnathiformes; family Syngnathidae; genus Phycodurus; species Phycodurus eques. The sequence continues at coordinate 20,090,654 of NC_084525.1, forward strand.
AAAATCTGAAATGGTGGCAGGTGTGTGTGGACTCCCTTTGAACATGTGTTTGAATGTGATCTGTTCCTTCTGAACACAGCCACACACAAGTTATGAGGGAGTGCATCCTTGTGCAACCAGATTTATTTTTATTTATCTCTTTTGCAATGGTGACCAAGCCAAGAAGGCAACAAGTTAAACGTCAAGTCCAAGTCAATCACATTCAAGTTGATTTCAGTTGTTTATTTTTACCTCCCCTCTCAAAAAGATATATAAATAAATCAGTTGAGTTGTACAAATTCTAGGTCACATTAATGGTGGAAAAACTTTTAAAATGATTTATCTTGGTCAAAAATCTTTTACAACACAAAAACCTGGCATTTGAACAGGGGTGGTAGACCTTTTATATCCACCACAGCCTTGTTCCTGTTTTTTTAATCTGCCTGGTGAGCCTACAATATCGTGCTGTTGAAGTAGAAACAATGATGTAAAAGACCATTTCTTGGAGCTGAATTTTCCTTAATTTGTTATTTGAAAAAGATTTTATTTCATACAATTATATTTAATGTTTTACATTAAGTGATATTGTTCAGCAATATCTGAATTTGCACATTCAAATTTTATGTAGTTATTTTTATTTTATTTGACATTGATGCTGATTTAAAAATTAGATGAGAAGTTACTCACTAGTTACTCAGTACTTGAGAAGTTTTTTCACTGAGTAGTTTCTTACTCAAGTAATTATTTGGAGGACTACTTTTTACTTTTACTTGAGTCATATTCTTTAAAAGTAACAGTACTCTTACTTGAGTACAATATTTGGCTACTCTACCCACCTCTGAGATGAAGACGTTATGGCAACGTTACTTATAAGCAGATGGTGGGTAACTGAATGTGAATGATGAGGTGTACAATGACCCAAAGAAGGACCTTAATCTGTTACAGTATGTGCCATTCTAGTTTGTTCTTTGTCAGGATTATGCAACAACTAACCAGATTTTCACAAAACCTTGTGGAGGGATGAGGCATGGCTCAAGGAAGAACAAATAAATAATTGTGAAAATTAAGATGCAGGTGATTTGGATTGTTAAAAAATTACAGCTTGTGGCAGCGAAAGAAAAAGGGTAGCTACCTAAACTAAACATATTGTTTGGCTTTGTTTTCAGGCTATGCAAATTCTCCAATCCAATCATCCAATTAGCTATCTATCTATTCCATTTTTAATCAACTTCCAAGGTTTTATAGATAATGGATACTGTTAAAATACAAGTGTGTCTAGCTAATAAAAGTCTATGGCAAGAGGCTGAGGCTATGCCACATCTATATTAACCTCCAGAAGGTTAATTTCTCACTCAAATGCCAAGTTGCCGACAGTCCCATTAACACAGTCTCCCCCTAATCACCAATCAAGAATCAAGAAGCAATTTATTCTCTCAGTTTGCGACAGTGAAAACATGCACTGCTGTTGGTCTCTGCCCACTTCTTACTCATTCTGCTTGTGTGTGTGTGTGTGTGTGGGTGCGTGTGTGTGTGTGTGTGTGAGTGAGAGAGAGAGAGAGAGAGAGAGAGAGACAGAGACAGAGAGAGCGAGAGCGAGAGCGAGAGAGAAAAAAAACATACCCCAAAAGATGCATGTTTAACAGTTACCATATGCACAGCCAAAACAGCAACAAAAACATCTGCAAAATACCAAAACGTGTTTTCTCAAGTTAGAAGTGGGATGAAATATGCAAATTTTGACAGTGACAAAACTACGCTGCATGTTGTTTTTCGTAGTCCGTGATGGAAACACGAGTCGCGTGCGACTGTCACGACTAACTTTGATTGGCCTGCAAACACCATTAAAAGACTTTGTGTCGTTTGATTGGTGCACTTGAACCAAACATCACTGTGGTAATTATGGTGGATTGGAGCAACGGTGCCCGATGCGGAACTCGAAAGGAAAATCTAAAAATAGATCGTGTACGCAATTATTAATAAATGAAAGTAGTGAGCGGCATGTAAATTATTATAACAGAGTACAAGTACCGTATTTTCACGACCATAAGGCGCACCGCATTAAAAGGTGCAGTCTCAGTTACGGGGTCTATTTCTGTATTTAACACATACACAAGGTGCACCGTATTATTGGGCACAGGCATGGTAAAACATACGCTAGCTTAAAACATGCGGTAGCATGCATGCACGCAAAAACAATGTTTTTAAAAAGGCAGCGGGAGCAAAACTAAGTTTGGTTGTACTTTATTGAAGTATTTAACAATGTACTCACGTTATTTGTTTTATCAATCCTCACCACAAATCCTCATCTTCTGCATCCGAAATGAACTGACGGCTTTTACGAAAGCTCGAACAACAGTGCAAGCAGACACGTTACCCCAAGCATCCACAATCCATTCACAAATTGTGGCGTAACTCGCCCGGCGCTGCCTCCTAGTCTTAGTAAAGCTGTGTTCGCCATCTGTAATCCATCGCTCCCACACCGCTCGCAACTTCACTTTGAACGCCCTGTTTACACCGATGTCCAGCGGTTGGAGTTCCTTCGTCAAGCCTCCCGGAATGATGGCAAGCTCCGAGTTATTGCACTCAGTCGAATGGTGACTGTAGAGATGCTTCTCCCGGCTGTTCTTTGCTCATTAATCCATTGCTCGAGTTGGTCTTCTAACTCGGGCCATCTCGCCTTGTTTCCGCGGAAACTCAGCTTCGTCTTCTTGACTTGGCGAAGCTCGTTTTCCTGCTTCCTCCACTTGCGCACCATGGATTAGTTGATCTTAAATTCTCTCGCGGCTGCTCGATTCCCATGTTCCTCCGCGTAACTAATAGCTTGCAGTTTAAACTGTGCTTCGTAAGCGTGTCTCTTCGTAGGTGCAATTTTCGGGCGTCCTTAGCCAAACCGATGTTGTTTTGCACAATGCACACCCCGGCACTATATACCTACTGGGGGCGTGACTTTAGCGTCCTCTGTCACGGGCACCATTCCCCCTTTAACGTCCGCATGCTGTCCTCAGCCACGTCCGCCTTTCCTCTATATAAGCAGGGTGTCGACAGGAAATGCTCCCAGTCAGCCAAGCGGAGTGTTCATCAAAGTTACACAACAACATTTACAGATTTTGGAACTCGGTGCACACATAAGGCGCGCTGCATTATAAGGCGCCCCATCCATTTTGGAGAAAATTTAAGACTTTTAAGTGCGCCTTATGGTCGTGAAAATACTGTACCAAGTACAAGTACCATTTCTTCTCAACATAAAGACTTGAGGAATAGTTAAATAAATGCTTCATTAAAACTACTCTGATAATTCCAATTCATCCAAAATGTAATGGCATAAATGTAGCGCGTTAGTACCCACCTCTGTTCATCACTTTATCGAAAGTGTTCTTTTTCACCTGGGCAACCCGAGATGAAGAAAATTCTCAAAAGAGTCTTGGATTGTTGACAAAGAAAGATTTTTAATGGGATAGGTAAAAAATTGGGGCCCAGTTTTCTGCAAATGTGTTTTTGCGTAATCCTGCACACTCACAAACGTATGGTTGCAAAAGCAAAACAGTAGTTCGTCGTTGGAGATCGTCAGGTGTTAGTAGTTTTGTTTTGTTCTCACCTAGTCCTGCGTACCAACTACAATAGAATTCAGCCAAGCGTTGACTTCTGCAAGGCTATTCTAACCTAATTCGGTTCAACACCACATTGTGCAACTTTAAACCTTCTGTATCATGTCTAGATTCTGTCATCAGGATTCATGACGCTTTTTTTTTGTCAATGTCTTTATGTCTCAAGTGTTCTCTGTCAATTGACTGTCTGTTGTCGTACTAGAGCGGCTCCAACTACTGGAGACAAATTCCTTGTGTGTTTTTTGGACATACTTGGCAAATAAAGAGCATTCTAATTCTGATTCTTATTCTGATGTAACTATTTACTGAGAAATTAATACGCTGTATGTAGTGGGTTCTCCCTTGGCCTGTGTCTCCATCCATCCATCCATTTTCTGAACAGCTTATCCTCACAAGGGTCGCGGGAGTGCTGGAGTCTATCCCAGCTATCATCGGGCAGGAGGCGGGGTACAACATGAACTGGTTGCCAGCCAATTGCAGGGCACATACAAACAAACAAACATCCGCACTCACATTCACACATACGGGCAATTTAGAGTCTCCAATTCATGCATGTTTTTGGGATGTGGGAGGAAATCGGAGTGCACGGAGAAAACCCACGCAGCCACGGGGAGAACATGCAAACTCCACACAGGCGGGGCCGGGGATTGAACCCCAGTCCTCAGAACTGTGAGGCAGACGCTCTAACCTGTCGACCACTGTGCCGCCAGCCTGTGTCTCATCAATTCACAAAGTTATGTGGAGACGTGTTAATGTAAAGTATATTTTAACAAAGAATGCATAAATGTAGTGGAAGTTTCCTCCAATTCTGGCTGTCAGACGTCAGTAAAATCACTTTTAATAGACTAAGGGAATGAGCGTCCCACCTTGCCTTTGATCCCTGCTTTGGCTATCAACGTCCAACTTTTGCCTTTAAATATTGACCACAGGGATCAATGTAGAAGCAGCCCTGGACTTCAGTCTCTCTCCTCAGTCCTTCTCCTTCACACTTGACTTGTCCCCTGGGTGTAGCTGATTAATAATGCTGTCTTATTTACCACTAAGTGGAATCCAGAAGGAGACTTGTATAGGGGTCCTTAATGAACTGGGCCAGTGTTGGCTTCAACACCTATTAACAAAGCTTTTAATTATGGCTGTAATCAGAGCTGTTGATGGTGAGAAGCCCCCTGCTATCCTCAATACGTAAGGGTCCCGCTGAGACGTGCAGATGCACACAAACACACGACAAGGGTTCAATGAGAGAGGATGGAAGAACCCATTCTTCTCCGCTCTGCTTTCTTCATCTTTAGACCTGTGCGACCAACTAAGGATGGTTGACAACATATTTTGGCCCAAAATAGTCCAAACACTTTATTTGGAACCCGTACCAGTCCAAAGTACAAGCTCCCACCATCCAAAAACATGAAGCAAGAGGAAGAGAATGTCTGCTGCTGTGTTATGCCAACTTCTCAAGCTGGGGGAAACTTTTGCTTTTCTTTTTTCTTTCTTTTTTTTTCTTTTTTTTAATAGGGAAAGGTGTTTAGCTAAAGACAAAAGAACCTCTCTGTTGAGATAGAAAAAGCAAACAAGTGGAAGCTTACTGATGTACAGTGTATAGGTTTCAAAATTGGAGAGATTCTTCTTCTAAACTATGTTATAGTTTGTCTGCAGCTGTTTCAGAAGCAGAACAGCTGCCACATACACACAACACAATAGCATTAGACCTAAAACATGGGAGAATATTTGCTGCTCTGGAATCAGTTTGACCTTCTGACTCAAACTTTCAGCAAGACTTGGACGAGTTTCGTTAACCGCACCGCCTTCAAATTATGTCAGTTTTGGCAAAGATAAGACAGAGTTGTAAGAGGTGTATGCATGTACTGTAACACCTTATCACACTGCACTTATAACTTGCTGACAACAAATATTTTTCTGTATGAAATTGTGTCATTTGAGGTCTCTGTTCAAAAGCTCTTGTACAACTTGCTGGAGAAAATATTCGTCTATCGAGCCTTTTTGCAGCAGAATTGAATGGGGTTTCATTTAGCAAGTGCAGGACCATTGATAGAGGAATTGTTCACACAGCTGACTTTTGTATAGCCGGTGTGGGATTAATTTCTGCTCAGTGCCCCATTGGCAGCAATTGACTAGTGATCGGTGCAGCTTTCAATGCATTTGCAGGGCCATTGGTAATGTAATGGTTTACCTCGCTGGTATTTGTGCCGCTGGTGTGTGATTCATTTCTGCTAAATGCCCCATTCACTGTGATTGTAAAACAAAAAATGCCCTTAACTACTTTGAAATGATGGTATGCATATTTTTGTGGTAAAATGTTTTCAGGGCAGTGAGAAGTGGGCTGTTGCGGTACTCGCCAGCCTTTTGCACTGTGTCTCTGTGGGGCTTTTGCAGGGACAGTTTTGCTCTCGTAGGAAAATAGTTATGGATTGGGTGTGAAAAATGTTGCATGCATCTTGTGCACACACAAGAATGAAAACGGTCAAGTTCGACGGACAAAAACACAGATATTAAAATACAATACACAACACAGATTGAAGTCCACAATCTGATCTCCTTTAATAACAGACTCACAAACTTGTGAACACTTGGAGCTGGTATGGCGAACTCTCAGGAAACAGTCGTCTGTCTCTCTGCTCAAAAGGAACACTGTCATCTTCTTTTTCTGTCCTGCTTCCTTCTTTCCGATTCTCTTTGTCACTCTCCAACTTGTTTGCACTTCCTGTAACCCTGGTAGCCTTCTTTCCTTTGACTGGGAGAATTTGTTGTGGCAATGCAGTGCCCAGTGTTTTGTCACACTGAACTGGCTTCTTGTTTTCTTCAGCTACTTGAAATGCACCCTTTGCATTTGTCAATACTGTGTGTGTGTGTGTGTGTGTGTGTGTGTGTGTGTGTGTGTGTGCGTGCGCGCGCGTGTACGCCCTTCTGTGTATTAAATGTTGATGCCGTAACATTGTTTACTGTACATCACACTCTCTGTCCTGAGATTTTGCTGCTTTGCAGTAGTATACAAACACTTTTGACTTTCATGTAGCTAATCGAGGAAACAAAAATACTAGGACAGCTCTCATTATGATGCAATAAAGTTTTACCCAATTGCACACTGTGACCACAACAATGTAGAAATTGTTGATGAATACCTCTCGCGTCATTATTCAAGTCTGGTAATTTCATACTCAACTATGTTAGCTGCTGTGATGAAGAGAATATATCTCAACAGATTTTTGTTGTTGTTTTGGTTCATTAATAGTGATATTTTAGTGGTCCTGATCTTCTCAACACCTGCTTTACTGTGTTATATCAACTTGAATGTCCACACACACAAACCTAACCTAATTAAAATGGTCAGGTTAAGCACCATGCGTCGCAGCCTAGCAGGGGTTAGTGTCAGGCATGTGGAGAAGGGAGGGGTGGTGGGTTTTGTCATGGGTGAGGGTGCAAATCTCATCTCACATAAACTGCAAAGAGATTAGAGAACTTTTGCAAGATATTAGCTGTTAAAAAATGAGAAAAATGTCTTAAGCCTCTTGTACAAGTGTTGGACCTGGTCAGACAATGCTGTCTTTTGTGTCACAGATAGAGAGAGGCATGGAGCATAGAGTCAAGGGGTGTGTGTGTGTGTGTGCGTGTGTGTGTGTGTGTGTGTGTGTGCGTGTGCGTGTGTCTGAGATGCTGGGGAATAGCCAGGCTGCAGCACTACTCGATGAGTCTTTGTAAGTCAGGTTAAAAAACTGAACTGAAAAACAAATTTATAAAAAAATAGATCATTGTCATGTTAAATAGTAGCAGCAAATATAACAGTGGCTTCATTAAAAAGGTTGAAGTTCAGATAAGCACTGGGCATTTGATATTAAACAACCAGGTAAACTCATCCTATGTTCCTTGGTTAAAGTTTGTTTTGTATAAGAATATAGTACTTGCAGTCTGGCAGTCACGTGTGAGTTTCGTCTGACAAGGCCTTCAGGGCAAAGATTCATAGGACTGTATTCATGATAACATTTAAAGATGGAGAACAGATGATCAACAATGTAGGATTTCTAAACAAAAAGATCTTCATTGAGTGATCTACCGTTAAACAAGTGCTGATTTTGATCGTCTGTTTATTACATTGGAGAGCAAAATGTTCTGACGCAAGTTTCAGTGAACAATGTCAAATGGAGGATAAAGGTTTCATGCTGAGGTTCAGCACGACAGTCAGAAGACATACTAGTGATACATATTGTATCTTCATGCACAATCCAATAAAATGTAGTTTACACCAGTGAAAACCAACCACAATGCTGAACATATTGTTAAGTAAATACCTCTTCCATTGTAATTGGATACGTCTTCTAAAGAGAATGTTTTGTTAACAGAACATTGGTCACAGTTTATTTGGATCATGTTCAAATTTTGCATGTAAAACTACTTGACATCTCAATATCAAACTCAAGACGTTTTCTGGCAATGATCAGTTGAATTTGACATAGTTCACCATTTTCCTTTAAAAGCCATTGCTTTTTGCTTTTGAATGTGGGAACACTTTTGCTCCTTAATATACAGTAGTTGTCCACAATCGTCAGGCCATGTGGTGGTTCCCCATTCTTGTCTGCGTTAGCTTCCACCTTTGTCTTGTATGCTTTCATTTTGCCAAGCTGGATGTACTGTAACCTTCAAAGGCACACTACAGTTGTATCAGAATTTGTTTGATTGAAGGGAGGAACAATGGCATGTAATGGTGTCCATTGCTGTGTTCTAAGCGTCACACTGTTGTGGCTAATATGCTTCCACTCCTCATCTAAACACACATTCTCATTGCTCCTGCAGTCTGACAGACAGTCAAAAAGAGAGAGTCCAGGCCATGTGAGTGTGTCATATGGAAGAGATTTAGTGCTAATGACACCCCCCCACCCACACACACATACACCAAAACACCCTTCTACCCCACCACTTTCTACCCAGCCTCTGCCATTTATTCCTCAAGCCTCCACCCACATGATTCCATGGCTAGTATCATCACCTCGTAATCTTGTCACAATTCAGAGGATACTAAGAAGACGCATCGTTTGTGCCCCTGTGGTGCACGTCAATGTATACTCCATCTACATTGTAATTTAAATTCCCATTACACACACACGCTCAACTTTATGAGCGCGCTCAGTTCTCAGAGCAGCTGAGAGGTCAGAGCCTTGCTCAATGGCACCTCGTTTGTTCTCGGGAAGCAAATCAGTACCGTGGCACTTCTTGCAAACCTTGATTGTTTTTGTTCCATGTTGTCCGTAGCCAGTATTGAAACCTCCCAAATTAAGTTAATGTTCTTGTTTAGGGTCACCGGGAAGCTGCAGTCTATCGAAGCCTATGAAAGGTGGCATACACCCTGGCCTGGTCACCTGCCAATCGCAGGAATGACACATGGAGATCAACAACTTTTCTCACCTCTGGCCAATTTAGCGCGTCCGTCAACCTGATATACTAGTGGGAGGAAGTCCGAACGTAGCCTCAGGATTCAGATTCAGACAGTGCCAATCATTAGTCCGCTGTGTGCTGGACTGAAGTAGATTGAGTCAATGCTTTGGGTCTGTATGATGACACGCTGGAAAACTGGATCCCTGCACCTTACGCTTTTTGCCTTGCAAACTGCCTTGTACCTTTGTTGCACCGGGAAACCGCATGGTTGGTAAGCAAAGATATTTAGCTTCATGATGATGACTGAAGACATTTGCAGCAAGATCAATGGCAGGAATCTACTGTATGTCTTAGTTGCCTAACATCAACATTAACATTCAAGCGAGTTTGATTGCTGTTTGATAGTTAGTTTAGGATTGATTTTAATAACACGTATGGAAGGGTGTCACATATGTCAAGGAAGAATCCAGTAAATTCCTGTATATACCTGAAAGAAATATGTTTAATGAGGAATTAATTTACGTTCCCCAACACTCCAAGAATACAAATAACAGAAACACAACTTTCATCATCCTTTATGCACCAAATAGTTGTCTACTAACTCCGGATGGACAGACAACTGAGTTTAATTCCAGTTGAGGCTCGTCAGAAAAAAATTATTTGCTTAACCTTGCTCACCTTTTCCATAATTGTAGTGACTATTAGCGTCCATGCTATCTGTTGACGACAAATGTAATGGCTCTCATCACCCTCCAAATGTGTGGAACCATTTGTGTGTCCACTACTTTGGGACTCGACCTAAAAATTGACCTTAACCCGGCCTCTCGAGCTCCTCACACTTCTCCTATCTCTGTCACACTGACGCTGGCATTCTTTCACGTTAGCGCATCGCAGCGCTACAGATAGGCCTGCCAGACACCCCCTGTGCTTCATGGGTATCTCTAACACACCCACACGCGCACAGTTAATTGGTAACTAGAGTTTATGGGTAGCCTGGAACTCACAGTTGGACGGTAGTGAGAAGTCGGCTTTTGGTGAGTTCTGATCCTGTGTATCGAGCATTGCGCTAAGTGAGATTATGTGCGTAACTTGTGCTGTTTTATCTTTTCGGTGTTCATGTTGTGACGTTTCTTTTTTTTGGGGGGGGGGGGGGGCAGATGGAGTTTGCTGAGCAGGTTAACCATCTTGCTTTTAATTGTTTAAAATTTGGAGAGCACATTTGCGTCCATCTTGTGACCTCACTTCGCCTGACACCGAAGTTGCGGTTTCGCTTTGTTCGTCGACATTTAAAACAATCACTTTTTTTTTCGACTCTCCGGAGCGTAATCCATGTTTATTGCACAATAATTCAACATGTTTGCAAGAAGGGGAATTATTTTGTCCCTTTTGACTTGCCAATCAATATCAATAAAACGGTCTAGTTATCTATTTGAACCTCCTCCAACAACCTCGAGATCAATACTCATCCGTCATGGCTTCACCTGCTGAATGTTATCGCTTTTGCTGGGATAAGTTTGCCTCGCATGCTATCCTGACATTTTCTCCTATCCTGAGATATGTAGGTTAGACAGAGAGGTGATCCTGGGCCCACTTCATGCTGTATTTGAAATCATTTTCATACGGAGAGCATTTGTTCTAACTCATTTCAGAAATGTTGAAAACTGTAAAAACAATGCTTTGATTTGTTTGGTATATTTTTGGAGGACAATTTTGCTTACACGTTGGCTCCCTCGTTACCTATGTTTCAGAGTTCTGCTGGTCTTTCCTCCCCTGCACCTCCAACTGTACAGAATTATTAATACACAATATATGTTTCCTTGTCACACTGGTGTGCAGGCTCATCCATATCCCACATTGTCCCAGTGCCTAGGCAGGGTTATCCTTCAAGTGCTGACCACTCTCCTCCATCTGTCTGTCAGGCCAGGACTTGACCTCTCACCTCTACATGCCCGCCCACCTTGTTACCACTAACCCTCAGTTGATTGTGTTGCTTGAGTAGCGTTGAACACACAGCTCACAGAATATGCTAGAAAGCCCACTGTCCTCCATCACAAGCCGTTCCCACACCTGCTTGTTTGTGGAGTAGTCATCCAAGTAGGTTATGCACATGAAACGTCATGGAGGGGAACATTCCCATATGGGAGTGCCACTAACACAAGTCCATTTGATATTATATAATGTCTGTTTTTTTCTTCTTTAAACTCTCTCTATCTCACTACGTATCTCTGTCATACATTACTTGTCCTTGCACCTCCCTTTCCCACTTAATGCTCAAATTGATGAGCCACATTTGAACTGCTTGTGCAGCAGACCCGCTTGATTAACGACTGGGTGAGCTTTGTTGCGTCCTTTTTCACACTTACTGACACGCACGCACGACACATACACACACATGCATACACACGATAGCTTTGTAATTGATGATGCAATTCTTACCATTTGCAGACCAAATGTCCACCTCTCTTTCTTTCCTTTTTTTAAACTTACCTACTTTCTGTCTTCTTCTCTTTCTTTCCACACCCACCTTTTCATTAGGCGACTGTCAACATGATATGAAGGCCAGGGCAGCCTTGTGACACGTTCACAAGGCAGTATAAATATTTCATTCGTCTTAATGGAAATCATCGGCACTCGCTAATTGCACGCACATATTATCTAAAGTGGGCTATCAAAGCAGACATCAACTTTGATCCTCCCTCCATTGCCGCCTCTCCTCTTTTTTTAGTCCACCTCAGCCTCTCTCACTCTGTCTTGTTTATGCAGTTTATTTTGGGCCTTATGACTTTATCTTACCAGCCCCCCTCCTACCAACCCTTCGGCTTCCTGCCTTTTCTTTTTCAGTAGTGTTGTTGGTACACTGCATATGTGTGTTTTATGACCAATATATTGTTTTAGATCCTGTGGTGCACCACTTGCAAAATATTATTGTATATATATATATTTTTTTTAATCGTTATCCTCTAGCTGGAAATGACACAAGAACATTTCTAGAAGCTGTGAGAAACTTAACCTGATTTGTTTGTTTTTTAATGATTTTATTTCAATCTTGTTTATTTTGTTGTTTCTTTTTGGGATGTCATAACATGTCTGAAGCTCTTCAAATTTGTGTTAGAGACAATGGAAGATATTGCATAAGGCATTTTGAAAAGGATTAAAGGGGACATATTTTTTCAAACCAACTTTTTCTGGTATTAGGGAACTAATATTGTCTCTATAGTGCCTCAGTAAACATGTGAAACATAAATTAAAATCGTTCCCGCATTCCTGAGCCAAAAATGTTTTTCTGCCGAGAGGCCTGAAATCAGGTCATTGGAATTTCTCGAGCTTATCTACATCACTAGCGAAGATCTCCGCTTACCTCTCAGCTCCCAAGCCAGCGCAGTCAACATAACAAACGTATGCTCTCACAAGTGGGTCTTCTACACGGAGGCAACCAATCAGAGGAAAAGGGTGGTCTTAGCCAAATATGGACAAAGCGGATACAAAACTGGGTCAAATAGTAGTTCGTAAATCCAAGTTAGCATGTTCTTAGCGTGCTTGCGAGGGTTTTCTCTAGGTAATCCATCTTCCTCCCACACTCCAAAATATGCATGTTAGGTTCATTGAGGACTCTAGATTATTCCTAAGTGTGAATGTCTGTTTGTCTATATGTGCCCTGCGATTGGCGGGCAACCATTCTGGAGTGTACACTGCCTCTCGCCTGAAGTCAGCTGGGATAGGCTCCAACACAACCGCAACCCAATAAGTAGTATAGAAGATGAATGGCTGGATATACCTGTATTGAGAAAGTATAATTTTGATTTGATAAACATTTTTTATATACAATTTCCCATTGTTCACTATTAATTTAACTTGGTCTTTAAAAACAAAAAAAAAAATATATATATATTTTTTACTTTTCATTACATCATTGTTCCTTCTTTAAATGATCATTTCAATGTGTGCACAATCAGATTTGATCTCCCCGAGGAGCGTTCCACATGCGCTTCCTTAATCATCATCCTGTTTTCTATTTGCTTGTTGTTATTTACGGAGCGTCTCTCTCCTACAGAGAATCCGTGGCATTGTTTTGTGTCGCTTCTCTTTTCCTGCTCCCTCACCCTTTCTGGACATTCCCATTTAACCAAAGACAAAACAAGTTAATGAGATCGGAAGTGCAGGCCTATCAAAGGGGAATCAGTATTCAAATCAAGACCTTGTTGTTGGACACAAACAGCAGGAAGCCAAGCAGGAGGCTACAACTGCTGAATAGGAGGTCGGGATGGAGGAGGGAGAGGGATGGGGAGAGAGAGAGAGAGAGAGAGAGAGAAGAGAGTGTGTGTTCAATATGGGATTCCTAATGGTCATTGTAAGGTGTTGGTAAATACGTTTCATGGATGATTTGCAACTTTTACGTTTGTTTAGTTGAATTTTTTTCATTCTTAAAAGTTGCCTTTATGTATTGTGCTTCTCATTAGGGCGGCACGGTGGCCGACTGGTTAGAGCGTCAGCCTCACAATTCTGAGGACCCGGTTTCAATCCCCGGCCCCGCCTGTGTGGAGTTTGCATGTTCTCCCCGTGCCTGTGTGGGTTTTCTCCGGGCACTCCGGTTTCCTCCCACATCCCAAAAACATGCATTAATTGGAGACTCTAAATTGCCCGTAGGCATGATTGTGAGTGCGAATGGTTGTTTGTTTATATGTGTCCTGTGATTGGCTGGCAACCAGTTCAGGGTGTACCCCGCCTCCTGCCCGATGACAGCTGGGATAGGCTCCAGCATGCCCGCGACCCTAGTGAGGAGAAGCGGCTCAGAAAATTGATGGATGGATGGATGGATGCTTCTCATTAGCCTTGTCCATTGTAAACTACAGGATATAGTACCCCTTCCAATGAACAATCCCATGACAAAATGCATTATAAAATGCAATTTTATTCCTGCTTTCCTCACCCTAGCCCAGCGGCCTCAGTCTGGTCACAAGCAAAATGAGCACAACATAATCAAAATGTCTGAAACACTCAACCACTGTCTCCTTTCAGATTACCCTCAACTTGACAATGTGTACTTAAATGGCTCAATGCATTAACATGTTCCCAACACAACATGTCAAATAACAAGCTGAAGCAGTAATGTTTCACTCCTGATATATTGATGTCACCAAATGATTAAAATGTCTTAAGGATAAAAGTACTTTGAATGAGGCATCCTAGAATGCCTTGAAATGGGGAAAAAAACATAAATTTTTTTGGGGGAAGTGTCATGTGGATTTTGTGTTACTGCATTGTTTCTTGATAAACTAAATGTGATCATTGTCCGATAAAAATCTGTCTTTCCGCTTTATGATGTTTTGACATTTTTAGATGTACTGTCAGTCCTCCTAAACATTAGGAAAACAGAGACAGTAGTGAAAATAGATCATTTTAATAGATGTCGGATGCAAAAAGCAAAATAAAATGAATGAGATAAAAATTTAATTACTCTCTAATTTCAATTACATAAATAGAGGTGATAAATATTTTGAGTAATAAAGTGTAGCGATAACGTTTAACTTTCAAGTTTCTTTGCTACAGTGCATCATTTTGATACCTGGAAGGCCATTGCATCTGTTCTCTAGCATTTCTTCTCTTTTACTCTTTTGCTGCATACCTATTAGTCATCAATTGTTCCACCTTTGTTATCTGTAAAAAAAAATGTCATTAGGGTTAATATTTAGGGCATGAAACAAGAATACACTCTATGGAGGCTGAAGAAAGGTAATAGAGGGAGCACGGCAGATGAGCGATGCGGAAGGCAGGGGTGGGGGGGGGGCGGGGGGTATGTCAGTTGGGCATAAAGGTCCCATTATCTCGTGTAGAGGGCCACCTGAGCTAAAGACAGCCATTTGTTCCCAAATAGACCTGTCGACCCCCACCTAATTACCAGCCAATTATTTCCAAATGTCTTGCGTTCACCACACAGCCTGAACACTTAAGGAAGAAACAAAATGGCCTTCCTGCCCATCTTATTTGTTCTTCACACTCCACTGCGAGTTTGTCTTTCTTTGGAGAAATGTTTTTTTTTTTTTTAAAGAAAAACATATATATACAGTGGACCCCCTGTCACAAAAACAAGAAGACAAAATCCAGCATTATGAAGCGCTTTACCGCAAACCCAATTATTTACTGTCATTTGGAATTTCAAAGTGAATTCATCATTTTATAGTTTCTTTTAAAGTTTTACTGTGATAGGTTTCAACATACTGTTTTATTAACTATTGCAGAAACTTGAAAACTAAATTTGGAAATTTCTCAATGCTGTTATGTAGGGAAGCTGTGGGGGGAAAAATATTGGGTAGGGGTCTAAATATTTGTTAAGCACTGTATGTATGAACATACTTATGCATAATACAAACTTCCTGATTGGTACAGCCTTCATATCCATTCCCAGATGATTGTGTAGTTCTTTGCTTGATTATGAGTGGGAAACTGATCATACCTTACACTGAATATGTGTGTGCATGTGCATGCATGCGTGCGTGAAACGAGAGATTAAGAGCGCAATGGTGCCTCACATGCTGACATGTAGGCTGATGTACTGTAGCACAACAGGTGATGATGGCGTGCGTGTGTGTGTGTGTGTGTGATGTTCCAGCCCCCTTATAGCAACTTCATCTCTCGCTCTTTCTCTCTCTGGCACCGGTCTGTCTCAGCAGTCCGATGTGTATCGAGCCGACCCAAAGGAGAAGAAGGCTGTGCCCCTGTTCCCAGAATTCTTTGTGGCTGGCCTCTATTGTTCGCCGCCACTTGTATACAGTATTGTCTGGCTGATTGTGAGCCTCCGCTCTCTCCGGCCGCACGGCCGGCCACAGAGAGCGAGCAGGGCAGCGGTGGCCGAGAGGAGGAGGATGAGGAGGAGGGAAGAAGTCAGCATTGTGTCGCTCGTTCGCCATTGTCCTGCTTTCCCATCTGTTTCCCTCTCTTCCTTCCTTTTTCTGTGGGATAGCAAGCTGATTAGTAAGAACTTGGCTGCAGCTCCTAATAGGGGAAGTCATGGCTGGGAAATAAGATGGATCCGTCTGAGATATCATCTGGCTGAGTGGCGCAATAGTTTTGAACTCTGACACCTTGTTGCTAGCTGGAAGCTTTGATCAGGAGCAAGCAGGAATATACCATTTCAATGCATTTCCTTCACTTAACTCTACACTTGCTGTCATTCTTTTATTTGGTTTTAAAAATGTTATTTGAATCTACAATATTTTCCTTGATGACTGGAGGAGGAGGCTTTTTCCATCCAGTTTTTTAGCACCATTATGCAGGAGAAACTTATCTGAACCAATTAAGGAGTATATGTCTTTCTGTCTCTCTATCTTTATGTCTATCTATCTGTTCATTTTTTTCTCCGTCTGTCTGTTATGCACCTCAATGAAAAATACAGGCCTTGTAACGGACGTTATAATATTGTACCTGACGATGTTTCATGTGAGCATGACTAAATCCACAATGGTCCGCTAATCCCTTTCTGTTCAGATAATATACACTGTATACTTTCATATTCTCTAAAATTCAGCATTTGCTCGCTTTTGTGTCGAGCCTCAGTCCATGCAGCCGTGCGTGCGTGTGTGTGTGTGTGTGTTCCTCTCATTGTGAACCGAGCCAGGAACGCTTACCAGACTCCTGGCTGAGCTCGAAGCTAAGTGGATTAGCATATCTCCCATGTCAGTTGCATTTGCAGTGACAGCCTGATGACATGCGACTGTATGATGGCCGTGACCCACCTGGCTGGATGGGCTCAGGCCTCCTTGCAGGTGGTCTCCTTGTCAGGTAGGGAGGTGGAATTTCGATGACTGTGGATGAGTAAGAGTTAAGCTTATGGAGGCCAAACATGTTTTCTCTCCACTTCAAGATAATACAGTATGCAGTACATCTTACATTTAAATGTCATTCTTTGCCTAGAGTTGTGTCATATCATAGTTGTAGGTACCATGTTGTGTCATGTAGCATGTTACGTTGTATCATGTAGTTTTCAGTACTGAGTTGAGAATTGTGGCACTTAATAAGTCAATATTCTCATGAGATATAACAAGCGTAGCATAAGCACATTTTATTATTTGTAGTAAATATGCATCCTGAATAAATGGCATTACCAAAATGTATACCTAATTTTATGTTCCACCTCTTCATAATGTGACCATAACGGGCATAAACTTGCAATGTTTGTTCTTTCATGAAAAGGTTCTGTCCTTGAGTGCCCAGAAAGGAACCTACATTGTTTATCGTTCGTATTTTAAATTTGCCGTGGAAATGCTATCTCTTGCGATGAAAATGATAAATGGTACAGTGACTACAAAGTGGTTTGGACATATTCTCAAAACAAGCATTCAACATTTTTTGAATAAGGGCGATCAATACTACACCCGCTACTACTACCACACACACAACAATGAATAATTGTTATTATAGTGGATTATTCTTGTGGGTCCACATTATTGTTTCTTGCACCACCTACAGTTTACACCATCTTTGTGTTTCACTCCACTTCACTCTGCTGCAAGTCATTTTTTCTTCCACTTCTTTGCGACAGCGTGACTCACATGCCAACCAACAAACGCTCACTTTGGCCCATCCTGCACTCCCCTCCTCCTCCGTCTGCGTGCCGGCCTTGCGAGGCGATGCAAACACTTTTGTCAGGGTGATTAATAGCACGCTGGATTGCCGTTAATTCACTGGCTAATGACTGGAGGGGGAGTGGGCGAGGGGAAGAGAAGAGCAGAGCGGAGCGAGACTGGCGAGTAATAGACTGATGTATGGGTGGGGGCCGCTTGCAGTGGCAGAGGTGACTATGATCACCTCCAGAGCACCCTCCATCAACACCTGCCCTGCACGTGAGCCAACCTCACTGATGCAATCATGCAGCTTTAACACTCATGTGCAAAGGTGAGCATGAGAAGGCCACACGCTAACCTCTCTATTACCCAATTATGATAATATGCAACCATTTCTGATTAAATTAATTGGACAATATTGATAGACTGTAATTAAACATCATCACAACATTGTAGACTATGGTAGCGCAACTTTGTAATATTTTGATAATCTGTCTGTCATTACCAGTAGGCCTCATTAGAGTCTCACTTTAGCTGAATACTACCCCAGCTGATTTGAAGTGAGGTGTGCGGTATACACCCCAGGATGGTCGCCAGCCAATCACAAGGCACATTTAAACAAACAACAATTTACACTCACATTCACACATACAAACAATTTAGAGTATTAAATGAAGGTTTTTGGAATATGATGGCAAACTCCGCCGTGCTGCCCCACATGAAATATTAAATCCATGAATTAATTTAATGTAAAAACTAACTTAATTGAAAGTCTCGTGTTTAATTATGTATTTTGAGCAAGAAAAAAACATTCAGGAGAATCTTACATAAAAACTCAACAGAGTTGAACTTATTTGACATTACTATCAAAGTCATCACCGTATGCTGTATGTGTAAGTTTGTTTTTTAAATGTTTAAAATTAATGCGCACAGGGAACATACTCATTTTATTTTGCTTAGCTTTTGATAATAGCAACATAAAATTAACTTATGATGTTACAACATTGATATATTGCCTTTATATTTGATTTTGATTGTTTATTATGGCAATTTTGGTTTGCGTGCATCAATCACTCTGTGACTGGGGTCAGTCAACATATAAGTTTATTGTCAATCATCTCTTCAAAGCATATGATTCATTTTCTAAAGTTGTCCACACTTGTTTTATTAACAAAGATAGTACATAGAGAAGAGCATCGGGTTTCACATCACAGTAAAAAGTCAAAAGTGATCAGCACGGCACATGCTGGATGTCGGCCAACAAGAGTACACCTGATGTTTCCGTATCGATACTGTACCATGAGCGATTGTGATAAAATATATCAGTATATCGTCCCGTCCCGATTGTATAAACGGTACAATTGTTGCCGTCTTATATGAAAGAAGTCCAATTATGGGAAAATCAGTCATCCTAACTCAAAAACGGTGGGAGTACATCTCCCAGTGAGACAGAGCCAAACACGGGTTCTGTTAGGTTTGATGCCTGTTGCTTTTAAAATGCGCAAGAAGAAAACCAAATGATCCATTTTCACGTTATCACGGATAACGGATCACAAATAGAAGAGAAAAATGATGAGACTTTATTAGCTCAAGACAAACTGAAACAAAACACCTTGGTAGAGTAATCACGACACTTAGCCCCATTTAATAGCAATGGATGAGTTTGTTGTGTGCGCTGTCTATCTCTCTGCTCACTTTGCGGGCTCCCCAGTGCTAAATAAAGCTGCACCAGAAGTGGTTAGAACAGCACACACACGCACACACATGCACACAAGGTCTGTTGTGTTACAACTATTCATCTTAATGTTGGAGGACTTTTCTTATTTTATAGAGCCGTCCTCGTAAATATGGCTCCCACCTTTGACGTGACAAGTTAAGATGTTGTCAAAATAAAATGATGCTGTTTTATTGATTGGCTTCTCTGACTAGCCACGCGATCCTCTTCCTCTGTCCCACAGTCCATGTGTTCATAAATCAGATTTTTCTTTGCACTCTGTTAGAGAGGACTGGAACTATATATGTTTGATTTATGAAAGATTTTGCATGTCCGTCGGTGCCGGTGCTCAGTACTTGCTGGACTTACTGAACTTTTTCTTTTCGCTCTCGTTTACTTTTATATGATTCACTGTTTCAGCTGTCAACGTTCACTCGCTGGCCGCGATTTTAGGTACACCTGCGCACCTGAACCAAGAGTTGTATTTACATTCTGCCTTTACAATTGTAACTAGCTGTCTAGATTATGTTAAGTGAAGACTTCTATGATGGTCATCATTCCATTTTTGTATCTCAATTGGTTGCGCAAGTGTAACTAATGAATTGACCAGTGAGTGTAATTTGCCCTTCTCATCTTTTAACTTTACACCCCGCCTTCCAGGCCCTTCCCCCAGAGTGATGTTTGCAACTCAATTTGGCAAATGTAACTCGATATTGATTATTTTTAATATTTATAATGCTCGTGAACATGTTTTGCTCCAGTGCTATTAATCTCCCCGTTAATAAATGTCTGTGGCAATGTCCGGGGGCCCTCTTGGGACCGCAGAGCCACCATGCACAGCAGGGGGCTGCGTGCTGTCTTCAATTCGCCTGGAGGCTATCACGCCTTTTAGCGTAAAGACGCGCGCGCGCGCACACACACACACACACAAACACACACATACATACACACAAACACACACACACTGCCGGATGCAATGCCTTGAGGACTTTTCAGCACAAATAACACGCCAATACATCAGCTGTGTTGTTTCTGTGCTGCACACAAACACAAACATGCAAGCTGGCGGTAAAAGCACACAAATGTTCCACTCGGCTCTTTCTTTCCATTTTTGCTGTATTTCATGTGTAAATATATATAACCCTTCTACTAAATGTAATACAATGTATACACACGTGTCGTGTTGAAATAGTAATAGGCAGACTTTGTTTGGGCAGGGAACCATACTTGGTTCGTTAGATACAAAAATTGACTATGTGGGAAATTGAGAATCAGTGTCGTAGCAATGAAGTAGAAATTGTGACTAGCTTACTGTTCTCTAATTTATTCTGTGCCCCTTAAAAGGTTTGTCCTTGTTTGTTTGTGTATACCACTCTACAAAGGTCCACACTCCCAATGACCATTGATAATTATTTCTCAGTCGCTTTATTAGATAACACGCAATAACAGAAAATAAATTAGGATGGCTCAAGGGTCATGTATTTAGTGTGTGCTCCTCTTCACTACACTTTTATTTGTCACATGCACAGTTGTATAGCAGGCAGTGAACCAGTCCTAAAACTGTGCATGACAATCATTATTTAAAAAATTCATACACGTAATAACACAATTATGTCAAAGTATTTGCTGTGAAAAAAGAAAACTACTGGTGGCCTAATACTTTTGCACAGTACAGTGCTGTACATTTATAGGCAGCAGGCATATGCACCTCTGTAATGGAATCCATACGGACCTTTGGCGGCTGCGTTTTCTCACTCATCTCCTCCATTTGCGTCCTCCATATGCTCTCTTCATGCACTCATTCACTGTGAGGAAGACCAGTTTGAGCTGTGCATGTTGCTCGGAAATATTCCCTGGTGCTTTTACAAGGGGAAACAGTGTGGTGTTTTCATTCAGAGTGGCTTGCTGCTTTTGTAGCTGACTGTGCCCCCGTTGCACTCTCACTACTTCCATGTAAACACACACAAAACACACACCTTACCCAGAACCAGCCGTCTCCTTTTTAGTTATTTCTTTTTTTATGGACTGCCTGCTAACATGCTTCCATTTATACGTCATCTTGAATAAATGCCACCCCTCGGTGGAAAAATATGCCATACGGGTTTTCGGCTTTCAATCGTGCACGCTTATAATTTGAATTTGTTGATTTCATTTTTACAGCTCCGTCTCTGCAGCTTGCAGAGTACCTGGTAGCAATATCACCTCATGGCCAAGTTCTGTAGTGCATTAATTCCAAACCAAAACTATACAATTTCACTTAAATACACCAAAAATGAGTATTTATTTTAAACAAATGATGTATATTTGTTCATCTGTCTATGCCAGTGACATATCGTGACAGACAATGACATTCTCTTATATTAGATGGCAGAAGATATATAATTAACCTACACTTTTTCCTGACATTTTTATTTGCTGATTTGCCATGGTATTTTCCCAACGTAAATTAGGTGCCTTGGCTCAATAAAGATTGGGAAACATTTTTGTTTACTATTTCCAGTACCAGTTCCAGGCATGCCAGCTGATACCATATGCAAACAGTACTGATTGTCACTCATTGGTCGAGCAGATTTGCCATTGCTGTGCCGTTACTAAGGAAATCATGTAAGAAAATTACCAACATGCAAGAACTCCCATGCTAATGCTATCTTAACTTGTTGCTTTAAGTCTGAACGCTTCAGTGTTATACTCCACAATCTCAAATTTGCTGCTGCCCTCAGTCTCTTCTTGAATGATATTTCTCTCTTCCACTGTTGCTGCGTGCTATCATGTCTCAATGCGATGTGATGTGAATTTAACAGTTTTTAAGCCGGAAAACAACCGCACCAAACCAATCGGGTATGGTGCAGTGGAAAATCAGCATAAAGTGTGGGTTTGGCCGGTAGTTTGGGTGCTCCTCACTCTTTTGGGGGCACGTGTGCTCTTCTTCAAAGTTTTTTGGTCAGGTATTGCTGAGTTCATTTTTCATGTCTGTCATAATCCACACTTTCTTGCCATTTCTCCCCGTTTCACGAGCTGCTCCATATTTGGAGCCATGTGACGTTTTCTGCAGAGTTTGGACTTTTGCCTTGATACTGTCCTTTCACCAGTGGCTTCCGTTTGCATTTGAATTGAACCAGATCAGTTTACGGGCGGAGAAAGATACCGTGTGTGTGTGTGTGTGTGTGTGTGTGTGTGTGTGTGTGTGTGTGTGTACGTGAGTGCGTGCTTGTGTGTGTGTGTATTGGACAGGGAAATAGAATGTGTGGACTTTATGATAGCTGTCACTGGCGCACACGTCTTATTACCAGCTCTGTTTTTTTGTTATCAGAGCCACAACCATGCTGTATCAAAACATGTACCTGACTCTGAATGCTAAAACTATTGTTGACTTCTACTGAAGCTTGTGAGCTGGATAACTTTTTAATGTTTGTATGCCTGCCTGCCTGCAATTAGAAATGTTTATTTGATGACAATTTTTGTGAGATTCCTTGGTATTTTTTCCCCCTCTGAACGAGTGCTTTGGGTCTCATTTAGAGATTTCTTATCAGATTTTAATCCGAGCAGTGAATTTTGTTCCTCATCCTGGGTTAACAGGACAACTTATTCTGCAGGCTACAAAGCACGTGTTTGTGTACGTCCAGGCAGACAGCAGAAAATGACGGCAGATCTGTATCTCTCTGCGTTTAAGTCTAGAGTGCTTTGATTAAACACAGCCACAAAACACTTTACCCGTTGTAAGACCCTATGATCAAACCGCAGATTTTCAGCTCCGTGTCAAGTTATTTTGCCATGGCAACACTGATTACGTTATCAGGATTGCAGACATTTTGCCTCTTTCCTTTGCATGTAGCTATTTATTCATTGTGACGTATATTTATTCCATTTTCTGAATGCCGTTGTGCAGCAGTTACATGATATCATCTTTACTTACACCACCATTTGATCTCACGTCTTTGAGAGAAGTAACAGCACCTTCAGATGCAAACAGATGTTTGTGTGGTCGCTTGCATCCATGCTCATACCTGCCCCTAAAATCTTTGTTTCGGCAAGCTAAGGGCTTTGTTTATGGTGTGCATTTATAATTTATCAATTCAAATGGGATGCCTTCATGTGGCTTGCGCCTGCAAACAGATGTTTGTGTGGTCGCTTGCATCCATGCTCATACCTGCCCCTAAAATCTTTGTTTCGGCAAGCTAAGGGCTTTGTTTATGGTGTGCATTTATAATTTATCAATTCAAATGGGATGCCTTCATGTGGCTTGCGCCTGGCTCTCAGGCAGAGTTTTCCGCTGGAATAACAGCCGCTGAACACAAGCAGGCCATTGTAGCCACAGCCAGCACTCAGACCCCCAAGGTGCGAATTAATGATTGACCCCTGATGTAATCAGGATAAATAGCTGCCCGTAAAAGAGAAGGAGATGGCGAGAGGTGCAGAGACAGAAAGAACAACATCGGGAGCCAGGGAGAGGAAGGCACTATCTGGCCGTGCTGTTTTTTAGAGGTCCTTTGGGAGGCGAAGCTAACATCTCTCCTTTGGTTGTCTGAGACCCAGAGCTAACATAGAGAAGTTTAAAATCAGCCCAGTCGTCACTTTTCTTCACCGCCTCCTCTTCCTTCGCTCTCTTTTAACTGCTGTTTTTTACAGTCTAGAGCAGGGACTCTCAAGTGTTATATTAAAAGTGTAATAGTCGTCTGGTATAATAATTTACCATTTCATATCCCCCCCCCCCCCAAGTATTATCTTTGCAAATTTTAGGGTTAAATATGAACATTTCCTCTTTTTTTTTTTAAACCTCCACTAGATCATATTTTTGTATTATTAAACACTGGCTATAAATGTTTTGTCCTTTTTGGAGGCTAACTTGGTTGGGATACTGCTGAAGGTTGTTTATGGCTGGAAATGTTTGGGAAATCTTGTCTAGAACTCTCTTTCGCAAATGTTTGAGACACACCCCCCAATTTGGTGCACCCCCCAAAAATGAAAAACAATCCAGGGTCATGTTTAGTCCAACTAACTTGAAAATTAGACAAAAACACCATATCAAAGTTTATATCAGACTGCCATTAAACTTTTAATCTCTATGGCTTTGGGAATTGTTAATAGTTTGTCCCGCTGTATAAAGCCTTCCCCTAGTGACATGTAATCCTCACTTGGCCAATTTCGGTTTTACTTTCATGCTTCAGGTGTGACAACAAAATATTTCATTATATTGAAATACATTTGAAAGCCTAAAATATGAATTTGTATTATGTGCAAAATACAATGTTGTTATTTTTTATTTTTGTGCAATTTAATGCAGTGCAGGGTGTACTTCAGTCAAATCATTGGTGCATTTTTATGTGCACAAAGGCTCTTAAAGCCAAATTTAATAGATTTTCCTAGGCTGTCTCTCTGCTTGTCAAAATTGCTCTCAGTGGATCAAGAGCTAGTGAGAGTAGAAAAGTGAAGGGATAGCGAAGGGAAAAAGTGTTTAACAACCTGAAAACACTTTTGATTGTACAGTGGGAGCTGTGCGCCTGAGCCGAACTCCTATGAAATGGTGATCATAAAAAAAAAAAAAAGTATTTTCCCGTCAGACTCGCAGGATGACGCAAAATTGGTCATAAAAGGCAAACTTTTACTGGTGTAACTTTATGAGATATGTCTCCTGGAGCTGCATGGATCGGCTTCAGCTTTGCCAAGCGTTGGACAGCCGCAGTCCCGTGCTTTCCTAGTTTTACGTTTCATATTAAAAACTTACATGTCAGTTAATTTAACAGCGTTCACAGGCCACATCAGTCACCGGGCAGGAGGCCAAATATTTAGCAAAGAACAAAAAGGGATGATCTCTGCTGTGAATGAGCTTCCATAATTCCTCAAGTGTTTGATTAGCTCATTCAATCCATCTCCAAGCACTTCCCGTACAACCTCATTACAATGACAGCAATGAAACATAACCTACGTACTGCACGTATGAGTGATGCATTTCAAACATCACAAGCTATTAAACTAAATAAATAGAAGTATAATAATAACTTGTTGGTGCTAACGACAACCTGGGAAGAGCTTGCAAAAGCTTGGAATGCTCCACTACATGCAGGGAGGGGAGTTGATTAAAAACACTGCTGATGTCATTTTGGGCCTAGTTAGCCAGATTTTTGCCAGTGCATGTTCACAGAGGACCTTTTAAAAAAACAAAACAAAAACAAAAAATACTAGTACTATTAATAATAATAATAATAATAATACTTTTTTCCTCATAGTTTTCTTAGTTTATATCAAGGTGGCAGATATAAAGCTCAAGGACTGTCACATAATTCAATGTTACTCATGCATTAAAAAGTGTCAAAGAATTTAGTTTAGTTGAATATAATTCTTTTTTTAATGCCACGTAGCAAAGCTTACCTTGACCAGACACTTTTTGTAGAAACCTTCACCTTCAACTTTTACATTTTCCACAAAGGTCGAGGAAAGGGTGGTCTAAAGGTTAGGAAATTTGACTTTCTGAAGAAGCCCTACATCGTTTTAACAGTCACGTGTCTTTTGTGTGTCAGATGACAGTGAGCCAGCGGACAGCATGTACGACACAGAGGCCGACCTCCCAGGCTTGGCGGCAGACGGCATTTGCGCTGACAGTCCTGAAGACGACGCAGACGACGGCGTCATCAACATGTCTCCCCTGCCCTCGCCGACTCCATCCCATCCAAACAACAACCACCACCTGCTGCTGCACCCACACATGTACAACACCCACCATCACCTCCACAATAACAACAGCAGCAGCAATGACCAGGACTTCACCACGCCCAAGGAAGGCTCGCCCTACGAGGCGCCCGTCTACATTCCCGACGACATTCCGATTCCCGGCGATCTGGAGCTGCGGGAGTCTTCGGTGCCAGGTGCCGGCTTGGGCGTTTGGGCCAAGACTCGCATCGGAGCTGGCGAGAGGTTCGGTCTGCACAGCACGGGCAAAAGCAGCTCCTTCGGATGGGAGGTAGGAACCAGCCCGGTTTCTTTGTGCTTTGTTTCTATGCTCTTCTTCATCTTCATAGTAACTGTCTATCGCCTTTGACCTCCTCAGTGTGATGGCACAAACAGCAATACAGTAAGTGCATATAATATTAACGGAAAGAGTAGTGACACAAAGGAGGGGCAAGTAATGCTGTGAGTAGGCTGATTGATGAATGAGTCACTCTGCATTCACGTTCACATTTCCAGCAATCACAGTTCATTCACAGGCATCTAGCTCATCATCATAGCAGGAGCCAGCTCCATTTGCATCCCCATCTCATGATTGGACCTCATCTTTGACTGCACAAGCATACACACGCACCCACACACACACCCACACACACACACACGCTAAACACTCGTCTACATATCTAGTGGCACAGCAATGTCAGATGGAAAAATCTTGCTGATTAGTATCAGCTTTTCTGGGCGTCGGCCTTAGCGGGCAGGCTCATTTGGTCACGCCACCTGATATGGAAATGGAAGAAGCATGACCGAATGCCATGGCAGGATATTGCACTATTAATTTTCATTTTGACATGACATTAGGCGCTATTGAAGTTGCTACAGTAAGCTCATTATGAAAAGAAAGTCAACTGGTCTCTGTCTGTTCCTTTCTCTCTCGTATGGCCAATCAGACATGAAATATTCTGGCCCGCTTCTCATTTCACTGATTCCATGTCGGACTGCTTATTCACTGCCGTGACGTGATTGTTACAGTGTAGTTAAATCTTGGGGCTGCTTAGTTGAGCACAGACCACCTCTAGGCCCATCAATTTATTTTGCACAGTAAATAAACAATTTCTTAGATCCTTTCTGCATAAGCCTGAATTGTATCATTAAGATTTGTGCATTGTTTGCGCTGATACAGTATGAAAGGAAAAATATACAGTTTACCCTACTTTTATTTGACACTGTCTCAAATATGAATGTCTTTCTTCCTGGCCCATGCCACACACCTTCATTAACTTACATGGAAATGAAAAATTAAAAGGTCTGGTGAAACCTCTGAGGTGGAACACAATCTTAAACCTATAGCTTTGCCCCTGGGAAATGATAGAAAGAGGAATAATCAGTTCCAGGGCCAAACTGTTATCATATAACCTTAATTAATTGCAAAGGCAATGTTTTAGGTCAGTGGTCCCCAGACTTTATTCCACCACGCAACCCCTCACTCCCCTGGTGGGAGTGCAGACAGGGACGATGGGTGACGTTGGCGACGGAGATTCCCAATCTGAAGCTAATCATCAGCGGGCAGGGGTGTGGGCTTCCTTGTCTCCTGCTTTGATAAGAAATAAAACTTTTTTATTTTGTTTTTTTTCTAGTCTATCAATGTGGCCCAGTGCCAAATGGCTGCTTGGGAACCACTGTTAGGTAACATACCAAAAATAATAATAATAATAAAAAAAATTAAATTTTTGAAACTGTGAGTGTGAAAAGTGTCATTATTTGGAATAAAAACTGCACAACCCCACCCACAAAAACAAAAAGTTAATCCTTTGATGCTCACTGAAATGAGCTCTGGTGAGGTAGGCTCAGTTCTTGCGTGACCTCGGTGTCGCTTCCTAACACGTCCTTCATTCCATTAGAAGCAATTGTAGAATGTGTTGGTGATTAAAGCACACCGGTGCATACATGCTGTGCGGCAGTGCACAGTTTCCTTTTTTAACATTCATATTATGCGTCCCCATTCAAGGTGCAAAGGGCACATCTCCAAAATTGACAAGCACTAAGTATTTTCTTTCTTTTCTCCCTCAACATCCAACAACTACATATTCATTGGCTAACGTTTAGCCAAAAGCTTAATTTATAACAGGCATCCACACATAGTACATTCAGCTGGGGAAAAAATAGCATATCCACGTTATGTAAAGAACCCACATTATGTAGTTCCAACTCTCAGTTTGACACATGTGGTGTCATTAATGTATTGTTATGTTACAAAGTAATCAACATTAGTGAGGATAAGTGGTTAAAAAAAAGGATGGATAGAGATTGTTCCCGCCAAGGTCCCTTCTGTGTCCATTGAAGCTAAAACACGTGGTGTTTGCTCCCCAACCACAGATGACCGATTGATCCATCTCGCCTCCTCCTCCTCGACGCTCGTTGGAGGAATGACTGTGTCTCAGGATGTATTATTGCTTCACATATCCTGTCTACTTTGGCGCTGGAACCCTTCAGGGGCTATCCTCACCCAGACCCTTATCACAGGCAGTCAAAACAGTTGGCCTGTTGATAATCACCGACAGACTCCCTGAGGAGAGCTGCGCGCCCCTTTTCACCATCTACTCATCTAATGCCTCTGCTCTTAGACAAATAGACAGGCAGATCAGAGCGAGAAGTGCGGCAAAGTATGTGAGAAACGATGGTGGAAGACAGTCGAGGCTTGTTCTATTAGACATAAGAGAGAAAAGGCCCAATTGAAATTAAATGTAGTGTGTTACCGACATCAGAGTGATCATTTACAGGCAAAATAATTGTAACTTAAAATTTTAAATATGTATATGTAATATAAAAATAATGGCATGGCTCACACTGGGCAATATTCATTTGCTTCACAAGCCATTCACACTCACATTCATATCTATGGCAAATTTAGAGAGCTCTATTAACCTAACATGCATGTTTTTGTAATTTTGGAATGATATCAGTACAGTATAAAGAAAGTTAACAATACAACATGTCACCAATAGTGTAGTGGTTCACTAACCTGACTTCCCTCCAAGCAGCAAAGGTTCAGTTGCCAATCAGTAATGATGTGAGTGTGAATGGTTCTCTTTATGTCTTCTCAGCAGTGCCTTGAGATGCACATTTCATTTGTTATTTGACCACGCTCGTAACCTAAAACACTTCTATCTCACACGCTCTATAATATAATACTTACTGGTATTATAATATAATACCAGTTATGGAATAATACAATATATTTAAAAGGTGTTGCACAGTTTTTATCATACTATTCAATTCAATGCACATTGTGCTGCTCATCGTTCTGCTGGGGGACTTCAATGCTCACGTGGGCAATGACAGTGAGACCTGGAAGGGCGTGATTGGGAGGAACCCCCCATTAGAACCCGAGCGGTGTTCTGTTATTGGACTTCTGTGCTCATCACAGATTGTCCATAACGAACACCATGTTCAAGCATAAGGGTGTCCACACGTGCACTTGGCACCAGGACACCCTAGGTCGCAGTTCGATGATCGACTTTGTGGTCATGTTATCGGACTTGTGGCCGCATGTCTTGGACACTCGGGTGAAGAGAGGGGCGGAGCTGTCAACTGATCACCACCTGGTGGCTCCGATGGTGGGGGAAGATGCCCGTCTGACCTGGAAGGCCCAAACGTATTGTGAGGGTCTGCTGGGAACGTCTGGCAGAATCCCCTGTCAGAAGGAGTTTCAACTCCCACCTCCAACAGAACTTTGCTCATATTCAGGGGAAGGCGGGGGACATCGAGTCAGAGTGGACCATGTTCTGCGCTTCCATTGCTGAGGCGGCCGACCGTAGCTGTGGCCGTAAGGTGGTCGGTGCCTGTCGTGGCGGCAATCCCCGAACCCGTTGGATGCCGTCAAGCTGAAGAAAGAGTCCTATCTGGCCTTTTTGGCCTGTCGGACTCCTGAGGCAGCTAATGGGTACCGGCTAGCCTAGCGGAATGCTGCTTTCGAGGTCGCTGAAGCAAAAACTCGGGTATGGGAGGAGGTCGGTGAGGTCATGGAGAAAGACTTCCCGACGGCTTCGAGGAAATTCTGGTCCACCATCCGACGTCCATCTCCTATCTTTTCGGTTGAGGTCACCGAGGTGGTTAAAAAGCTCGTCGGTGACAAGGCCCCGGGGGTGGATTAGATTCGCCCGGAGTCCCTAAAGGCTCTGGATGTTGTGGGGCTGTCCTGGTTGACATGCGTGGACATCAGGGACAGTGCCTCTGGATTGGCAGACTGGGGTGGTGGTCCCCCTTTTTAAGAAGGGGGACCGGAGGGTGTATTCCAACTAAAGGGGATCACACTCCTCAGCCTCCCTGGTAAGGTCTATTCAGGGGTGCCGGAGAGGAGGGTCTGTCGGGATGTCGAATTTCAGATTCAGGAGGATCAGCGTGGTTTTCGTCCTGGCCGTGGAACAGTGGACCAGCTCTACACACTCGGCAGGATCCTCGAGGGTGCATGGGAGTTCGCCCAACCAGTTTACATATGTTTTGTGGACTTGGAGAAGGCTTTCGACCGTGTCCCTCGGGGTGTCCTGTGGGGGGTGCTTCGTGAGTATGGGGTACCGAACCCCCTGATACAGGCTTTTCGGTTCCTGTACGACCGGAGTCAGAGTTTGGTCCCCATATCCGGCAGTAAGTCGGACTCGTTTCCAGTGAGGTTTGGACTCCGCCAAGGCTGCCCTTTGTCACCGATTCTGTTCATAACATTTATGGACAGAATTTCAAGGTGCAGACGAGGCGCAGAGGGGGTCCGGTTTGATGGCCTGACATGTGTTGCTGTTTGTTTTGAAGATCCGTTGCTTAAAATGTTATAACACAGTCACCATGCTAATCATTGCCTATATTAGTATTAGCCTGAATCTAGCAGAGCAAACGTTAACATACAGTATGTGGTTGTTTACAAAACAACCTACAAAAAGTGTAGTTCTCTTTGTTTGATGTTTAGTTAGAAAATAAAGTTAAACTGAGAGTGGCAATAACAGCATGACGCCTCTTTCTTTGAGGAATGTTTATTAATTCTATCTGACACTGCCAAAATAAAGCACTTGTACTTTATGTTTCCACTCGCAAGTCAAAGTAAAAAAATAAAATTGGCCAAACGATAGCTTGTATCTCGAGAAATTTGTAAGTCGGGTCACTTGTATCTCAAAGCACCACTGTATATGACTGGTGACTAGCCCATTGTGTACCCCAGCTCTCGCCCAAAGTCAGCTTTTATCGGCTGTCCTGGCAACCATCAACAGGTTGCGTACAATACAGTAAAATACATAGTAATCAGCGTTATCATCTAAATATGTACTATTGTTTTTCCTCTCATTTTGTTAATAAAAGTACATCCATTAAGATGACCTAAAATAAATCTCAGAGAAACTTAACTGATAGGAAATATGAAGTTTGAAAATGTGAAATGTGTTGCATATACGGTGTAATCTTCTGGATGTGTGAGTGTGAGTTCAGCATGTTGAAGAAGAGTGAATGGTATGAAAAAAGAGGAAGGCGGAGAGGAAGGACGCTATTGTCTGTCTTGGGGCATTGGGGGACCAGAAGAGGTGTTAATTCAGACTCGTTTTAGCGAGACGGACAGCTCAATCTAAGAGCTGCTTTGCTGCAGGCCATGGCCATTCTCTTCTGTCTCACACTGCCTCTTTGGGCCAGCACGGAGTCATCCATTTAAAAACCATTATGCTTTCCCTTTAGCGCAACATGATAGAACACCGGGGCCCCAAGTCTACAGTATGTGAGTGTGCACGTGTGTGTAGGGACCGCCATCCCCTCAGGATAGAAAGGCTTGAGCAAGCAGAGGTAGCCGAAGCCCTCAGAGAGTTCCAGTGCGGGGATCTGCTGTCAGAGCGACTGCTGCTATTATCTGGCTGCTAAATTGGCCTGACTTGCCCTATTGATAGATATGTCATGATACAATGGCTGCAGCTATTGTGCTCTCTACTGAATTGACTCACCGATCTAACACCGTCTGTTCAGATGGAAGGAGAAAGACAACACGAGAATGTGTTTGGCAATGGCAGGGCATGACACTTGCATGGGTACAAAAAAAATAACTGTTTTATAACCTTGAGAAGAAAGATTAAATGAATTACACTCACGCTTGTATATGGGATTTTTATCAGACTAGGGCTCAGAGATGGGAGACACGAGTCAAGTCATTGTTTTATGTTTTATGACTCGTGACTTGCTTGCCAAATATTTGACTTGACTTTAGACTTGGTGTCCAAGAGACTTTTTTTTTTTTTTTTTTAAACCTGTCTTCTTCAGCTGCATGGCCATGCAAAATGGTGGAGCTATATGCCTTTTGTGCTGAAACAGTTTTGCTGTGCAACAGGGATGTTTGAAATACTCCCTCTGCTTTTTTTTTAAATTGTATTTTTATTTTTTTTATTATTCTGATGTTTATTGAAAATGCAACCGAACAAAAAAGTGTTTTAGGGGACAGACAGAGGGACAGAACGGACAAGGGGAATAGGGGTGCGAACCACAGCAGAACAATAGTTACACAGTCTAGATATTTGACTACAAGTAATGTTACAACAGTCAAATTGCGTTCTTATATGGGGGGTGGGGGTGCACCGGGGGGGGGGGGGGGCGCACCAATTGAGGAATTGCAACAACTAACCAATAGGATAAGATGAGAGAGGATAGAGAAGGGCAGAGCAGGACAGGAAAAAAAAAATGAAAATGAGCAAGGCAGTGCTACTGAAGAGTGGTGTAGTGGGATGCTTTGATAGTGTTGATATCTTAATATAACCTTATTGTTAGTGGTCCCAGCACAAGCAATTAAAACCTATGGCGTGTCTATGGAACTTATTAGTGACACATGCATGTCAGTCAACTGGTGTACAGAGTTGCTGAGTCGGCACATTGAGGAAGTGCGGGCCCAGCCCCCTCCATCTGCAAGTGGGGGCCAAGCCAGCGAGCCCATCCCGCGGGGGACCCAGCCATGGAGACGCCACCCAGTCCCCAGGAGCCAGGGCGGTCCCCCAGCCCAACCGAAGCGCCCCGACCAGTCCCCAAGGGAGGGGCACAGGTACTGGACTACCACCCCTACGCCCAATCCCCCCCACTCCCCACCCGCTGACACCACCCGCGGAAGTCATGGGGGGCCCCAACCACCAACAGGGCCCAATGCAGGAGACAGCTGCCACCCAAAAAAAGGTCACCACAGTCCATCAAATGCGAGCCCATGTTAAGCGCCTGCCGTGAGCAATGACGGGCGAGCGCACCAGGAGAGGGGAGAGGAAGACGGGAACCCAAAGGAGAACCAAGGGGGGCGGGGCGGGAGGGGACCCCCATCTGCCCGTGGCTGGACAAACAAAGGGGGAGGGGGGGCGGCGCAGGCCCCAGAAGTGAAGCCAAGAGAAATGTGAAGACCCACCACCCACCTTATTACTATGGTTACCAGGTCCGACTGGCAACCATTATCCGTGTACCGTGATCGTGTGTGGTGGGGTGTCGTGCATTAAAATTGGGGAGACTGGTGGGGGTGGGGGGAGATGGTCACAGGGCAATGATCCATTGGGCAATGGTGGCCAAGAGACTTGATTTGACTTTGACTTGAACTACATGACTTTACAAGTCATCCCGTTTCAAGTTGGAAATCTTTTAATAACGACAGTTTGCCTTTTTTTGAAAGAAAGAAAGAAAGAGACATTCTGAGGGGCGGGGGGTGGGGGGGGGGGTCATTTGTGCCAACCTGGCAACATAGTCTGCAGTGTTGCACATTTGCCAGTGTGAAGTAGCCACCTGCATGAACTACGATGGAAGGAGCTCCAAAGATAATACAATTTGGATTCAAGGATGATGATGTCGATGAAGTCTGCAAATAGAGGATGGCAACCTGCAAGGTTTGTAACTAAGACACAACAACAATGACGTCGAACTTAATCCGTCACTACAAAACTCACAAAGACACGTAAACTAATTTAACAGTTTAGCTGGCTGGTCAAACATTGTTTCATAGGTTGGTTTAGGACGATTAAAAATAAAAACGATGTGATTATGATCATTTTAGAACAGCTAAGTTATGTAACTAGGGGTAGGATAGTTTATGATAATTGTTTGAAATTTAGTGGCGACTCGACCTGACTTGGTTGATTTTTTATTGATTTATTTTTTCTTCTCCCCCCACAGTGACTTGGGACTTGCATGAGACTTGAAGGTTATGACTTGAGACTTGCTTTTGACTTGCACATATGTGACTTAATTCCACGTTTGCTAAGGCCTCTCAGCATTGCTTAAATTGCTCTTTAGCTTTTATGTCACTGTGACCACTGCCTGTGTCCATGCAGCTCTCGATTGCCAAATCTCATTCCATTTTTGTAGTTCTTTTTAAGGTCAGTGCCCTTACGCATCGGTTTGCTTCAAATTGGTACTTACCACAGTTTATTTTCACCTAAATTCCATACCACTTGCACTGAAAATTCTCCACTGGCATTCATCTGACAGTGAATTATTCATTAGCCACATCAAGTGTACACAAAACAGCACCAGAAATTAGATAATGATGAATTCAGTATATACACAGTACCTTTACTGTGTATATACTGAAATGATCATTATCTAATTTCAATTTAATCACTCCTGTTGCATGAATGGCAAGAGGTGGATACACAGGTTCATTATACCTTCTGCCATCTAGTGGACAGACATTTAATTGTTTTGCCTGTCAATATATGTCGCTGGTATAGATAAATGAACAAAGACACAACATTTGTAGTGAATGTATAAATAATTTCGGTCCAATTAAGTGAAAATGGATCATTTCAGATGGCACACCTAATGATTACAGTCATTGTAAATTACTAATATAATCAAATCTAATGAGATTAAACGTACCTTCATGTATTTTCAGTACAGTATAAGCAGATGCCTTTAAAAAGATTCCTAAGACTACAGCAGTATCCATGTCACCATTACGGCTATATTTGTCTTTTGCCAGTGGGATGACTTTGTTGGAAAGGCAAACGGCTTTCTGCCCTTCTAACATTCTTTTTCTGTTTACCTTTTGTGGGGTGATTTTCCATATCAGTGCCATTCATCCAGTGATGTGTGGAAAGAGGGGGAAATATGCTAGCTCTTCTGTTTACCCTATTGTTGACATAGTGATAGGCCAAGATGTCTGGTGGGTATTCTTATATAAAGCCAAATTCCTACGTGACATGTGTCGATCCAATAATGGCATCGTGCATCCACCTTACCCAGTAAATCTATTTTCTTTTTTCCTTGACATCTGACTTTGCTCACCTCTTGCTCACCTCTTTGTTTTTGTCTGTTTGAGACTGAGCAAAGCTAATGTTCATGTCTCTTTAGGGAGAAGAAGTCCTGGCGCACCCTAACACTTATGTCTTGACCCACCTCTCGCCTCTCTTACTGTTTGCTTGCCTTTTGTGTTTTGCCTGTGGAGGGCGGATGACCGAGTTCTTATACTTCAAGGTGCCCCTGCAGGGCATTCAAGATGCAGCTTGAAACTTGTCTTGATTGTTTGCTTGCTACAAAATCCTGCTGTTTATATGACTTAAACTGCTAAAAGTATTGGTACGCTGGATGGAAGAAAATGTGGAGTTGTTGCCCAGCAACAAAAGTGCCCTCTTAGTCAATTTTAGAAGATTTAGGCATGTGTCTGTGGGACATTGTTTTCCCCATTAATTCAGAAGAACACGTGATCATTTCAAAATAAACTCACAATCTCAGCTGTTATTCGCCCCAAAGGTGTTCTTCCATGCCAAACTCATCCAAGCAATGTTTTAAAGGACCTTTCTTTGTGCACTTGGGCAGAGTAATGCCGGAACAGAAAATTGCATCAAACAAATTCTCCCCACAAAGTTGGAAGTATACAATGGTCCAACATTTTTTTTTTTTTTTTTATCAGATGCAGAATTAAGTTAAAGGGAAAGTAATAGGTCTAACCTCTGATTGATTTAGTGATTCTGTCTTTCTCGATGCTTTCGTCCATACAGTATATGCTTCCATTTGTAACAGGTGAAAAAGGACACAGATTTAGGCTTATCAATAATGAGAGGCTGGTAAATGTCAAAGCTGGCCTTTTTTATAAACCAACAATACAGAATCACTCGTCTTGATTCAACCTTTGCGCATCATCCTGCTATATGTTAGCATAACAACTGTTAGCATATTAGCATTTGATCTAATTGCCTTAGTAAATAGTAAATAAAAGTTACTAGCCTCAACATGTTTACTATGGTAAGACCATAGTAAAATGGTTCCCTACCAGAGGGCACAATGTAAAACCATTATCAATCTTCCTTCATGCTTTCTGTAGTCAGACTGACATATTACTGTATGTTAGCATTGCAGCCACGAGCTTGTGTAGTGTATATTGGTTGAATTAATTTAGGAGAAAAGAATAAGCCGGAAGCGACGCCTGCGTTACTTCCGGTTTAGCGTAATTTTAATTTTCATCGTTAAACTCAAACTAATCTGTCTCGCAAGGGGCACCACGTTACTTTTTATGTGGATAAAATTTAGGGAACGTGATGAGAAACCTTTTTATCAGTCTCGTAATCTGAAGGTTGCTACACTTTATGAAGTTTTGAATTCTAGATGAGAGAGGCTTACTTAAACTCAGAACACACACAAAATACAACCCAGAGTGGAATTTTATAGAATATTTAATGACATCTACCAGGGATCTAGCGGGAAACACACAAAGGGGTCAAACCAAAGAAAGAAAATAACACTAATAATGGTAAAAAGAAAGAAAATAGTCGTACGAAAAAGGAAATAGAACATTGTGTGTTGGACTAAAGTGGAAAACGTGAGCGTTTAACGGGTCCATTCCGGACAAGAGAGAAACTGAGAAAAAGCGAGGACAAAGTTGAGATTTTATCTGAAGCTAGTAATTTCCCCGAAATTGTTAGGCACTCATACTGCACAGTCTGGCAATCACTGCCATGTCTACTCACGAACGTAAATGAACTGGCCTCTGGGAGTGGTCTCTCTCTGGGCGCGTCTCAGAAGCGCGGACACAGGGTTGGTTGCAGAAAAAAAAGATGCGCAAAAATGAAACATACAAAAGAGGCGGAAGAAGAAAAATTGTTGTACGTCACGCCTTGTTGGGAAAGTATGACCATCTCTCTCCCCGCCTTGGGCCCGGGGTCCGCTAGCACGTTCGGAAAACTCACGTTTGGCTGGGAGCGTATCTGGGTAGCTCAGCAGCCACTGTTCCGGAGGCTTAGCAGCAGCGGTCCACAAAGGCTAGGGAGCCAAGGCCCGCGGTTACCGAGCCGTGTGCCCAAACAAAGAAAGGGCAGAGGGGGGAGGGGTGGCCGAGGCCAGCCCGTTGCCGGCTAGATGCCACCAAGCCAAGAAGCCAGAGGAGAGAAAAAGAGAGAGAGCAAAAACACGAGAGAGTCAGGGATGAGTACCCCAGGGGCATGTCGAAGAGGGACGGAGAAGACCACACCCATCAGCTTGAATCTTGTCTACAAATTTGATAAAATGGGTTTAAAATCATATATTAATATAAAATAACCTCAACTTGGTACTCTCTTTACTCAGAGGTCAAGCAACTTGGACTGATTGTTTATACTTTTAGTTTTGGCCAATTAACTGCTCATCAAATGAGAGTCCCACTGATTCGACTTTGCAGTTCATCTCGACACCAGCGGGTGTCGCCTTGTCCTAGCAATTGTTTCTATTCACAGACAGGCGGTCCGGTGGCAACATCTGGGGGCCTTTGATCCTTGGGTGTTCAGACTTAGAGAAGATGTTAATTAGTTTGGGGTCCACGAGGCGTCTCCTTGGGGCAGTCTCACAGCAGGGCCGCTTAGAAGAATGCAGTTCTGGCAACTGGGTCAGAGTCACTACACTTGTTAGTATTTGATCTAACAGTCCAAATTTGTTTTCAATTTCAAAATAAAATCTCAAAATTAAGATATTTTTTCAAATCATTCAATCTTCAAATGGATCAACTCTTTCCAGCAATCTTCCCATTCCCAAAATTTCACAAAGACGCTTTCACAAATGCACCTTTCAGACTTGCAAGAGTCTTTAGGCCCATTCAAAATTTCCCATCATTTTCTAGATATTATTATTATTATTATTCATTCATTCATTCATTCATTCATTTTCCATACCGCTTATCCTCACTAGGGTCGCGGGCGTGCTGGAGCCTATCCCAGCTATCTTCAGGCGAGAGGGGGGTAACACCCTGAACTGGTCGCCAGCCAATCGCAGGGCACATATAAACAAACAACCATTCACACTCATATTCACACTTACGGTCAATTTAGAGTCTTAGTTAACCAACCAGGCATGTTTTTAGGATGTGGGAGGAAACCGGAGTACCTGGAGAAAATCCACGCAGGCACGAGGAGAAGATGCAAACTCCACACAGGCGAGGACAGATTTGAATCCGGGTCCTCAGAACTGTGAGGCAGATGCGCGAACCTGTCATCCACCATAACGCCACTATTATTATTATTATTGTTATTATTATTTTTATTATTATTATAAGCATGTACTTTATCACTGATGTAAGGTTTGAAACAATTAAAACACTGACTTGAGGTGGTTTAATCGCTACAAATGATCCATAAGCTTGAAGACCCCTCCTTGGCACCTACCTACAGAAATATTAAACTCGGTATCTACTGGTGCCCTGTGACTGGCGATTATTTCAGGGTGTAGTCCGCATTTCGCCCGAAGTCAGCTGGGAGAGACTCCAGTGTCCCGTGACCCTATCCAGGATAAGCGGTGTTGACAATGGATTGGTTATCTCCTGATTAGCATAACATGTTGAGGGTAGTAACTTTTATTTATTTTGTTACTGTATCTTATTATTACTTAATTGTATTACTTATTGTATTATTTGTTATTGTCATTTGTATCAATATTAATTAGGCATTTTATTACATTCAAATTTATGTGATCTTTTCCATTTTAAGAGTTAATAGTAAGAACTATTTTTTATGTAATTGCAGTATATTGAAGGCAAAAAATAATAAATAAAAATCCCGATTTTACAGCACCTCCTGCAGGCATTAGCTGATATTGTCTAATGGGCAAGCTGGCTCTCCATATGGTATAAGTAAGCTCAAAAGATCGCCCATTAGGCAGTTCACTGCATCCCTCAGATAAATGCTACAGAAATCAATGTTCAGCACATCTTTGCCCGCATATAGTCCTAACATCATTCTATTTAACTTGAACCCCATACTGTGCTCACGATTGTGTAGCAAGAGTGAAGCTCTCCACATAAATGGGGTCATTATCATGTCTTTTATTTATCAAATCAGAGCCATGCCCTGATGAACATGGCCTTAAGCTGAGAGCACTTCTCGTTTAAGTCACTTAACAGTGAAAAAAACTACACCATCTCGGTTCTCGTCTATGTACGGAGATTTAGTCTCATTGGATAGTGTATTTGGATATTAAAAGGTTACACTTATGTGTGTGTATGTTTGTCTCTCTGTTTCCCTGTCCCTCTGTATGCATTTGCAGTATGTACAATGTATTTTTTAAATAACAGTATTATTGACC
Organism: Phycodurus eques; assembly: GCF_024500275.1. Taxonomy (NCBI): domain Eukaryota; kingdom Metazoa; phylum Chordata; class Actinopteri; order Syngnathiformes; family Syngnathidae; genus Phycodurus; species Phycodurus eques. Next base: position 20,130,073 of record NC_084525.1, read on the forward strand.
AACAGTTTGTGGTTTTCAGTTATCATTATTGGACTTTGACAAAAACCTCAAGTTTACACATGGTGCAAAATCACCACAGGGAGAATAAGCCCAAAAGTCCCCAGCTTGCGTACTGTAATATCTTCCACTCACGTTCATTTTATGTAGGTTTTAAACATGCCATTAGCCAATTTAATCCAATTTTCTCAGCTTTCAGAGCACTCCAGTGGAACAGATTCCATCTAATATTAAACATATGGTCACTGCTACCCCGAGAATCACTGCAGCAGCATTAGGCCTTTTTTAAACTTTTTTTTTTTTTTTTTTTACTTTAAGGAGCTGTTAAAGACAAGTTTCCTGTGGGTAAGCACGGACGGTTGTCAATTATTCTCAATGAACATGGTAGTAGATAATGAGGAAGTGGGTCAGCAAATTAATTGTCAGGTTTGATTAGAAGCCTGATGCCTTATCATTTGTTCATAACTCGTTACCACATCTGTTAATTAGTTCATAAATGAATCAGATGAAAGTGGGGCGGGGTTCTGAGGAAATGCACGCAGCAAAGTCATCCATCTTTAACGAGAGTGGAAATTGACAAATGTTGTCCCTAGGATTTAGGCTGTTATTACTTGGTCATTGATTTCAGACCACAACTCCAGCCAAGCATTTTCAATGGAACCTCTTGTTTGCTCGAGTAACACACACACACACACACACACACAGTCCCCTCATGCATGGCCCCCACAATGCTATCCTTTATTGCGTAAGGTTTCACTTTGCACATTGCTTTGAACATCCATTAAAACTCGCACATCGGCCCAGGTAACGGCTGTCCGACGGCTCCACCCCATCCTCTTTATCTATATGTAGCTAGATAAAGTCCCATCGTTCATCACGGCCCTGATGAATAGGCCCATCAGTTGGAGAGCCTCAGGGCAGGAGCAGACAATGACAGCAGTCTTCACATTTATCAAATGCTGTTTATGTTTTTGATTACATTTATTTGCTCAAGATACCCTTTTCCTCCCTCACAACTGTGATAGTATACAATATATTACTTTATTTTCTAAGTAGTAATTAAAGGTGACTCCACTCCAAATACATCAGCACTAACCACTTCTTTATGTCCACCTGCACAATCTAAAGAAATCTCCACTACAAGAAGAGTATTAAAATTCTGCCCTTAAAAGATAATAGTGCTCACTGAGATGTGAATAATGATCTTGATGGTAAGACTGTTTTTTCATTTGTATGCTAACTGAAAGTAACCTTTTAGGGCAAAATATCTGTCCACCACGCATGGGGTTTTTCTCCCCTCTTTTTTGTGTTTTTTTTTTCCAGTTTTCCGCTCCTTTGTGAAATTGCAATACTGTTTGCAGCTTCACATTTCAGCACGAGGTTGTGACCATAATCATGTTCCCATGGCTATTGTGCTTAACATTCGCTTTAATCACATACACAACACAGCGATGAGTGTTTCTATTCATTAAGTCCTTACCGGTTTAGCTATTCATCAATGCATAGCACCATTTTCCAAACATACAAAGCTGTACTACCTTTTGTTGGATATGAAAACAAACTTTTTAGTGTAGCATGTGTAGGTGTCCTAATCAGTTACACAGTCATCGTTGCAGAAACTATAAAGAGCCATCATTGGTACCCGTATAGTAATTTTGTTGAAAAGATCTAGACATGCAATATACACATAGTACATACGGGAACACTTGCAGGCATGTAACCTGTAACTCAGCAAACGCATGCATTCAGAACATATATAGCATTGCAAGATAACTTCAGATCTCAAAGGTATTGTTTGTTTCTAACACAGCAAAACAGCTTTACCCTGATAAGTCTTCTCATTTTAGGTCATATATTCACACAAAGGCCCGCTCTGTACACTTGTGTCTATTAATCGTTTTAGAGACTGAGCCGTGCTGCGCATAATCCCAAATCTGTCAGATTTCCTGTGTTAAATCAAGTTCTCACTGGAAGTTTGCCATAAAAGCTTAATTTTATTTGAGTCAGCATTCCGGTGAACAGATTAAACTAATAGATGTTGTTGCTTCTTTTCAACTCTACTTGTACAACATTTGATGATCAATGGTGTTGGTCAGGAATGTGGTTATTTCCGTTTGAAGTTTACAATAAAACAACTCTTGGGTTTCATGTGCAAGGTAGTTCTATCCCCAACACAATTTGAAAGCTCCAAAGAGCGCAGACCTTTTTCAAGACCAAACAATCCTAAATGTTTTTCACTGTAAAACAGAGGACACTATCAAACAATGTGCTATCACACAGTGTTAGCACCAGTTCAAAAAGACATCCTAGGTCAAAACCTTTATCATGTTTCAGACCAAAATTGAAGTGAATTTTCGTTGGCCCATGCAACACATCTTTACCAGGTTTTATGGAAATTGGTTCAATAGTTTTGTGTTACCCTAACTAACTGCTAAAACAAATTCGCCAAAGTAATATATCTGTATTAAAGCCAGAAATATCTTGCTTTTGAATAGTATGGCTGTGAATATTCTCATGTATCAAGGTTATTGTATTCTCGGGGCATTGAAGTGATCACAACTTGACTGTTGTGGTAGCCGCACCAGAGCAGGCCTTATCAGTTCATGCACAAAGTGGGAAGAAAAAGTATATCAACCCTTTGGAATTTCTGCATGAAACGGTCATAAAATGTGGTCTGACCTTCATTAAAATCATGAGAATATATAAAAATGTCTGCTTAAACTAATACCACACGAACAATTATGTTTTCAGATTTTTATTGAAAATAACGTAAACAATCACATGACAGGGAAGAAAAACTATGTTAACCTCTAGGCCATGGATTATCCAAGGGTTAATCAGATTCAGGTGTGAGCTAACACGGAGTCCAATCAATGAGGCAAGATTGAAGGTGGTGTTTAAAGCTGCTCTGCCCACTAGAAAAGACACAACAGTTTAGAACTGTCTCTTTTCAAGAAGAATTGCTTGATGTTTACCATGCCTCGCTAAAAAGAGCGCTCCGAAAAATGACAATTAAGAATTGTTGACTTGTATAAAGCTGGAAAAGGTTACAAGAGTATCTTTAAAGTGTTGATGTTCATCAGTCCACGATTAGACAGATTGTCTCTAAATGGAGAAAGTTTAGCACTGTTGCTTCTCTTCCAAATGAGTGGCCATCCTGTCAGGATGACTGCAAGAGCACAGCACAGAATGCTCAATGAGGTAAAAAAAAGAACCCTGAGTGTCACTGGCACATGCCAACATCTCTGTTGACAATCTACCATACGTCCAACATTAAACAAGTATGGGGTTCATGGGAGAACACAGAGGAGCAAGCCGTTGCTGTTTTTTTTTAAAAAAGACATTGTTGCACATTTGAAGTTTGCCACAGAGCACTTGGATGTTCCACAGCACTACTGGCAAAATATTCTGTGGACAAATGAAACCAAAGTTGAATATGTGGAGGAAAGATTCCACAGCACACCAATATCAAAACCTTAGCCCAAATTTTGCTACCTGGAGAGCAATCATTCACAAGTTTATCAATATATTTTGCAGGTGCGCTTGGAGCCATCTGTCTAGCAGTTGAAGCTCAAAAGAGAGTGGGCGTTGCAACAGGGCAACGATCCAAAACACAGAAGCAAATCAACAACAGAATGGCTTCAGAAGAAGCAAATGCATTTTCTGGAATTCAAAGTCTTGACCTCAACCCGGCGGCACGGTGGACGACTGGTTAGAGCGTCAGCCTCACAGTTCTGAGGACCTGGGTTCAATCCCCGGCCCCGCCTGTGTGGAGTTTGCATGTTCTCCCCGTGCCTGCGTGGGTTTTCTCCGGGCACTCCGGTTTCCTCCCACATCCCAAAAACATGCATGAATTGGAGACTCTAAATTGCCCGTAAGCATGACTGTGAGTGCGAATGGTTGTTTGTTCCTATGTGCCCTGCGATTGGCTGGCAACCAGTTCAGGGTGTACCCCGCCTCCTACCGGATGACAGCTGGGATAGGCTCCAGCACGCCCGCGACCCTAGTGAGGAGAAGCGGCTCAGAAAATGGATGGATGGATGGACCTCAACCCGATTGATGGCTTTACCTCAAGAGAGCTATTCACATCAGACATCACAGCAATCGTTGATGATTGATCCAAAATTCATCCTGATCGTCGTGCACATCTATTGCTGCCAAAGGAGGGTCAACCAGTTATTAAATTAAGGGTTCACTTACTTTTTCATCCCTGTCCTGTGAATGTTTACATGTTATGCTAGAATATGAAAACATATAATTGTTCGTGTGGTATTAGAACAAGCAGACTTTTTTTTTGTTCTTGGGATTTAGATGATGATTAGTCTATATTTTATGACAAATTTGCAGAAATTTAAGAAATTCCAAAGGGTTCACATACTTTTTTCTCCCACTGTAGATAGGACAGCTCTAGCCTGAGCGTTGGTGTAGGAACTTTAAAAAAAAAAAAAAAAAAAAAAAAAAATTAAAAAAAAAAATTAAAGGCATGCCTCAACCAAGAATGAAATATAATGGAATAGATCTGGAAGTATAGTTTCTCTAATCCCAGATGGACAAACATTTGAGTAAAGCACGCTTGGTTTGTAAAAAAAAATCCCAATTTTGATCAGCACTAGATTGTCCACCCTCACAGATGCTCTAGTACCACATATGCCTGAATTCATGCACTCCTTGAGGAATTGCACATACACAATATTTTTCAAAAACGCTTGGCATTTTAGAAAAACAAAGATTGTGCTTTGTGCCATTCTTCCTTGGGAGGGGGTGCAGTGGTGTTGGTGAAGTTGTTACGCAGCGTGCCACCCAGTACCAATGCAAGAAAACCTTCTAAATACCACGCTGAGACTCTTAGGTTTAAACCATGTGATCATGTGATAAGCAAAGCTATGCCAAACAGCAGAAGAACAACACGTCCATATTGAGTGTGACCTGGGATAAGCAAAGATGACTACCATTACCTGAAAATATGATGTGCACATTAATATGGAAAAGTGTTGTTAAAGTTTGTTATTTTGCATATTAGTCATCTCCTGGCTAAGATTTCCAAAGTTACTGACTTGTCTTAGGAAACCTGTAGGAAAACATTTTTCAATCTCACTCGTACTTGAGATGAGCTCCACCCAACTAGTCATGTCACCCAACCGGTGAGGTCTCTTGCAACTCGCCCCCCACCCCTCCTTCATATTCCTCTTCTTTTTGTAGAACACACTTACCTTTTCATCCCTATATACATGTTCACACTCTGTTCCAAAGGAATTCATGTGCACCGCAAATCGCCATCTCTTGATGATAGATTAATTCACGTTTTTATTGGTTTACCCCAACACATTCTGTTCCAGATCAGAGTGATCTTGTGGAAATGAAGCAGGATGTTATGAAAATTGCAATTCCATTCCACCAATCACTACTAAATTAAGGGGGAAAAAAATATTTTTGTGGCCTGAGATATTATTTTCAACACAGTCAGTTTGTTAAATCTATTGTTGTTGTATTGTTGTTTAGGTATAACAACTTAATGTCCAACAAACTTTGTGGAGGGAAGGGGCATGTTTTTTTTTTTTTCACTGATGCCTATAAAAGGAGCATATCAGGGCACTTTTGTTCATACAATGTGTCAGAATTAAGGTCTTTATTAGTCTTTAAAATTCCTTAAACCCACCTATCAAACATTTTGCCACAATGTCCCATCCATCCATCCATTTTCTTTACCGCTTATCCTCACTAGGGTTGCGGGCTGCTGGAGCCTATCCCACCTATCTTCGGGCGGGAGGGGTGGTACACCCTGAACCGGTCACCAGCCAATCGCAGGGCACATAGAAACAAACAACCATTCACACTCACATTCACACCCACGGGCAATTTAGAGTCTTCAATCAACCTACCACGCATGTTTTTGGGATGTGGGAGGAAAGCGGAGACCCATGCCTGGGTGAGAAACCCACCCAGGCATGGGGAGAACATGCAAACTCCACACAGGCGGGGCCGGGATTTGAACCCCGGTCCCCAGAACTGTGAGGCGGATGTGCTAACCAGTCCCTCACCATGTCGGCCCACAATGTCCCAAAAAATAAAAAACAAAACAGAAATAATAAACAAACAAACCAATCAATCCATCCATCCATTCATCCATCCATCAATTTTTCATTTTATTTGGCAGATTTAGTTTGTTTGCATTACAAAAATACAATCTTAGTAAAAAAAATAACATACATTTAGAAAATCTGACATAATATTGAGCCAATATCGCCCATTCTTTGTGGTCACATTAAATGAAGAAAAAGTCTTACATTTTATCAAAGTATTCTTTAAAAAAAAAAAAAAGTCTTAAATTCATAAGATACTGCTTAGCTTTACTTTTTGGATGATTTCCTACTATTTTGTTGTTGTTGTGTTGGGAGCTGCCAATTGTTCTATGCTGCTACAAGATGCATGACATGCTTTAAGTAGCTCCATATCACAACTCAGATTTTAAAATTTTTAACATATTGATCTTTCACTTCCCATTCTCAATCTTATGATGTCCCTCTCTTCTTTTTTACCCTGTCCTCCTCTTTTCCTGGCCTCCGGGGTCCTGGTGCTTCTAATTCAGTCTTATCAGTCAAGTGATTTAGCTGCCGCAGCTTGGGTTTCTGTTGCGCGGCGAGGGGCCTCATTGTCCTGCCCCGCTGTCGCCAAGATAAAACCTCAGATTGAACAAAGTCTGTGCTGACCTTTACAAACTTCTGAATCTTTCTCCGTACGCACCTCTGACAGAGAATCTGTATCCCTCGAGCTCTTTTCTCAAGAGGAGAGAGGTTCGGGCCTCATCGGGTGGGAGGGAGCAGGCGCATGAGTGCATGTGTGTGCGCATGCATATGTGAAAGAGTGACAGTGTGTGGGGGGTCAGGATGAGATGGACAGGGATGAAGGATTAAGATGGCTGACTGAGCCTGTCTATATTTCCAATGGCACTTTGCTCTAAGTGGGAGGCCAAGGAAGGGGAAAAAATGCAGCGCAAGCAAAGAATTCAAGTGTGTAGCACTCTGTTTTCTTCTGACTACCAGGGAACCATTTGTGAGAGAAAATAATAAGAATGACATGAAGATCTCTGACAAAGACAGAGTTTGCGTCTTCATTCTGTATCAGCGCTGTGTAAAGTTGTTCATTCAGAGAGTCCTGACCAAAATAAGCCCAAGTTTTGCCTCTATCGAAGTCTGTCCATTCTTATCGAGGTTGATGCATTGACGCGCATAGTTAAATGACTCAGAAAGAAGGGGCTAGAGACGTTTGGGATACAATGCAACAGGAGAGCCCTCTCCAGTGTGAACGACTGTCTTCCTTTAGAAGGCCCTCCATGCCGCAAATCCACTCCACTCTTTATTCCGGCCTTCTGTTGGCCAGGCAGGGGAGCTAGTCAAAAGGCCTTGTTGTTGAGGATCGGGACAGAGTTGCTGCAGGGTGGCACGATGGTGGACGATGCGCCAAGGGAGAAAGACAGGGGCCCAAGTTTATAAATGGGGCCTTCAAAGTTAAGGGTGAGGAATTTCAGACTATCTGCACCACTCTATCCCTTGATCAGGGGGGCCTTGTGTTCATCCCACCCTCCATCCCTTCCTACAGCCCTCTGCCCCCACCTCCCCCAACCTCATCAGCCCACCGCCACCTGCCTGCAAGCCACCACAGTGTTCCCAGGGAGATGAGCGCAACGGAGAAGAAGGCCCACAAGGGATTAACTTTTCACATGGCTGGGAGTCCTCGTCTCAAAAGACCTGACAACCCCAGACGGCTTGATTAAAAAAGAAAAGAAGAGAAGAGGAAAGCAGGGAGGGTACGAGAGGAGGAGAAGAGGGGGAATTCTTCACATGATGGCCCTGAGAGAGGGATTTTGGATATTGGGTGTCTTTCTTCCCCCCTTCATCCAAAGTCCCCATGTCTTAGTTGAGAATGAGTAAATATTTCCTCTTGTTCTCTCTGTGGAACTGATGGCTTTTGATTCCATTTTCCAATATTCTGGAAGAACTGCAAACTTCTGACGTCAGTTATAAGGATCTGTTTGTGTCATTTGTGTATTCCTACTGACAAAAAGTGTGTTGCTGTGGATGTCAGCATTACATTACAGTCCAGGAAGACATGGGACAGAATCGCCGAACCGTTGCCGGCTTAAAGTTCTAGTGTTCAAATGGCAAGGCGCCCTATTTCCCTTTACTCTATCCCCAGATAAACCCGGCCTCTCAGGTTTGTCGGTGAGAAAGAGAAGACCAAAATCACAACAAACTCCTCCACTGAAGTGAAGAAGGGGTTTGCCTTTCCACTAAAGTTAGTAGATCAGCAACTCAACCTGGCAGGACAGTGGGCCACTTAATACCTCCCATCTTGTCTGTGTAACGGAGTGGCCCGACAGGCGGGTCAGCGAAGGTAGCAGAGTGTCATCTTACCATCACCTCTCGCTCTCTGACTTCCTCCACATGGCTCACTTACTCTTTTCTCATCTCCGCTGCAGGACTACTCTCACTTCTCTCTTCTTGAGAAGTTTGATACTTTCTTTTTTTCTTTTTTTTTCTTTTTTAAACCACAGCTCAAGTAGGTCTTCAGCAACGTTTGTTTAATTTTTTGCGGGGTTGCGCATTCACTTAAATAATTACCAATTAGTCCACTAGACAAGGATGATCACATTATTTTAAGTTGTGGATGCAAGTCAAATGCAACTGACAACTATACAATGGATTTAAGATTTAAGATTAATGGATTTTTACTGTATACAACTAATCTTAGTTCACTCAAATGATGATCAAAAGATGTGATATGAGTCATCTTCTTTTCTTATGAAGTCCAGAATAGTACAATGGTCGAGCTGGTTGATGATTTGACATGCAAAGAAGATGAAACAACCATAAAGGAAATGATTGGCAGACACATGCAGTCGCATCGATGACATGTGATTGACTGTCGACATGTTCAGTGTACCCCTTCTCTTACCCAAAGTCAGCTGGGATTGATTCCAGCTTCCTCATGATCCTCAACATGAAAAGCTGTATAAAATTGATGGATCTACTATATTAAGAACACATTTCTAAGTAATAAATTCCGATGTTGTTTAAAATTAATTTCATGTGTTTTACAGTAGTTTTATCATTTAGGCCTTCCCCTGAGACAATTATGAGAAGAACAACATTTCCTGAAGGGTATATGATGTATGCATTTATTTTGAAGGAGGATGTCATATAAGAAACACAAATTTGTTCACAATATATATCACAATACAAGTGAGAAAGCAAATATGAAAGCATTAAAGGCAAAGTCTGTCCAGTAACTTGTGCTGTCACATCCACGGGGTGACTAACACAGTCAATTAGCCCTAATATCAGCCTGGGTCTCTCATTAATCATAGTGCTTACCAGCCATATGGCCTCCGACTCCAAGGAGGTGCTGAACTACCGGTATATGCTGAGTACTTGACCTTGCTGCTGGACTCAGGGGGATACAACAGTGGAGCTCCAGTTATTCTATCGGCCTTTCGACACCTTACCTACCTTAAAAGGACAACTCAATAGACAGATGATCAGCCTCATCGATAGATGATTTTTTAATCGTAAGATGACACCCAGGTGGTCTAACTAAGCAGTGAACGGTGTATCAGGTACCGCTGATACAATTAATAGCAATTTGTAGTTTTTGCTGTTCAATTGACTTGATTGTAATACGTAAAATTACTTCTGCATATACTTTGAAGTTAATTTTACCTAAATAATTATAAAACATACTTTTATAAACTGATGGCCTTTAACAGACAACCATGCAAAAACAACATGCACCTGATAATAATCTGATGTACCTTTTCAAGAAATATATAGCCTTGGTTTGAAAGTCCCTATGCTTTGCTGTGCTTTGCTGTCGCCCACTTCTTGTGGTCAAATATGATTGATGGTTTTTGATTTTAAAATCGCAGAAATAATTTTTTTCTGTGCCCAACAGTGGTCATCGTCTGGGGATTAAAAGGTTAAAGTGCTTTAAAACTAGCTTTACTGAGATAGTAATTATTTCAGTAATATCTTAGATTGCTTTGCTATAGCAAAACGTGATAACTAGTGCAATCATTTTATTCAAGTGTTACTCCCAATACTGTTGGCTGCAGAGCTTGATCAGGAAACAAAGTCATCATACCACCCAGCAGAAATCTTACTGCATATGATTTCCTGTACAATGTATTCAAAACATTCATTTAGTTTCTATGTTGCAGAAACCCTGGCTAGTGGTCCTGGACCAGCTAGGACACCGCTCGCTGAATGAGCACTGGTGCTAACAGTGCTGTGCAGGGTTGGACTTTTCTGCACCCTCAAATGCTAATACAATGTTCATTTCAAGACCCAGTGATATTACAAACTGTCCTTGGGACGCATACAGTATATCGTCATTGACCCCAACCTACGTCATTTTAACACATCAACCACACATTATTTACTGCAGTTGATTCACCCTGGTGGACTAAAAATACATTGACAACTGTAGGGGAAGCACAATAGCTAGAATATCTCTGAATCATTCATTGCCCTTTTAGCTCATACATTCTATGAGATATTGCGTGGGATCAATAGTGAATGTAGTTGTAAGAAACCTACATGATTATTTTTTTTGGGTCACGTATAAAGGTGGAGGTTTGCAGTTTGAAAAGGCCAGGCTAAAGATGTGATCAAAAATGTAAAAGTGTAGTTTCACACGGACAGTGCATTGCAGCATGTGTTAATGTGACAACAAGTATGTAAAGTATGCGACCTCTAATGGTATCCACTCAGCACTTGGATCCCTGCTATTCCTGAAGTGACAAAAGTGACAGAAGTGATACGATACACTTGTGACCCTGACACCAAATTACTATCCAATCAGTATTTCTTTGTCTGAGCACTCCTTCCCTGCAGCACGGCTATCATTAAATGACTAATTTAAGCCGTCACAGGTAGGCCCACATCACAAGCTTGCTGGTGGCTTTTGAATGGGGAGGGGAGCAGCATTCTTTCAACTGTAATGCATGCTGACGTAGCCAGGGCTAATGTGACCCCTATAGTTCTGGCACTGCATTAGTGCCAGAAGACTCAGCGGTGAGTCTTTAACCTGGGAGCGACAGGACCGTGATTATCTTCACCACAGTGTCGGCCTGAGGACGCACATGGGGCACAAAAAGGTAGATTTGTCTGACAGGGCACTATCGGAGTCATTTTATGTTGGAGTACCGAGAGTTGTTGCTGTTTTGCTTGTCTCACATGATTTACAGTCATGTACTGTGTTATCTAGACTTATGAATCCCCCCCAGTTTACAAGTTTTTCCAGTTACGAGTCATTACTTGGTTGATTTTTTTGTTTTTGACAAATTTTTAGTGAAAAAAGAAAAAGGAGAGCAACTAGTCACCGATGCACTTTCAGCCTTTAATTGAGCTGGACAAATAGAGAAATCCAAAATGAAAACACTGGCAGCATGGCAAACATATTCACATTGAACTAACGGCATTGTAAATGACCAACCGGAGCTGGAGCCTCAGCTCCTGACGTCACTCTGTAGGCCACGTACTTTAAAGGCACACGCAAATACGACACGGTACACTGGGTGTGTGACTTTCAGTTTTAAGTGCACTTCATAAAACTAGTTAATTTCTTTACATTCTCTTTAATATTGTTTTAGAAGGTTTTATAATTAAATTGTAGAATTCAATGCTATTTTGTACTTTAAAAATGTAGAAAAAACGTGTGGTGTTTTTTGTGGGATGGAAGGCAGAACGGGCATTTCAAATGGGAAAACTGATTTTATATCCAAGAAAATTGAGTTAGGAGCTTGGTCACATAATAGAAACTCAAGTTTGATTTCACAGCTAATAAAACATATTCACATACGATCTGCTGATTGTTTCCATTCTTCCAACATTATTTTGGTGGAAGCTCTGCACATCATGAGGGCATTCAAAAAAAAATTATATACTGTTAGGGTTGGGCATCGTTTGAATTTGAGCCGATTCCGATTCCAAACGATACTCGCTTCCGATTCCTTTAGGGGTCTGGGTCAAAAAAGTTTGCATGGTTTAAATAAAGGGTGTCCAAATTATGAACATCCATTTCCTTAGCAGTCCGCAGCTACTGTCTTGACTCGACTCCAGGTTCTTTATAACCAGTATCAATATCAAACCTATGAACTAAAAGGCAAAGTGTGTGGAACTAACCCAATTGGCTTAATATTCATTAAGTAATCTTTCAGCTAAAAGTTAAATATAGCTACATAGCTGCCCCTGTATTCTGTTTCATCGTGTCAAATGGTTTATATGTGCAAGTTTTAACTTGACTCCTTGTTTTAAGCTTGTAGCCTTTTATTTTGAAAGGTATGCACCGAAACTCAGCATTTTGGCATGAATTACTTTTCACACGGCACCGATGATTGTTTTTGATGTTTTTTTGTTTTTTTTTCTAATTGCATGCTATAAAACGCTGATTCCTTTCGCTACCCACCGATGAGGCACACGGTTAGTGTTTGTGATACTGTGAGATAACGTTTATGGGAATTTTGTCCCAATTCATTGTAATGTAAAGTTGCTACGGGGAAGTTTTAGCCCAATGTTACGTTTTTGTTTTTTGTTCTTTTATTGAAATAAATGCTAAAAACCATCGGTGCAAAAGTGCAAGCAATCGTTTACCTTGTTAGCGTTCTCATTGTTGGTATAGACGTATTTTATTGTATCACTCACCCAGATGACCGAAGCTCTGAGGCTGGTTTGTTGGTTTATGCCGCTTCTTCGTTGCTTTTCGACACTTCTTCTTCACGGCTGGAGGACTAAGCATCAAAACTGGGGGGGAAGAAAAAAGAAACTGGGAACCGAAAGTTTTTAATTTGAACGGTTCCAGGAGAACCGGAACGTTAGTCTTGGTTCCAATCGGTTCTCGATTCTCAATGCCCAACCCTATATACTGTCCCGTTACAGTGGAATCTCTATGTGACATAGACATGCATCACAATAGCTAATTTCAGCAAGCATCAAAGGGTTAATGCTGTGCATGTGTTTTTATGATTACCATGACAGATGTTAACATATTTACACTTGAGTGACAAATGAGTCTTTTTAAATGCCTGTTCAGTTAATGAAGGTTTTATGATGCTGACAGTTTGATCCAGGAACAGATCAGTACAGTTTGTGTTCGATTTTACAGATTAGCAACAGTATTGTGTATTTTTATGACTGAACTCTTAACACTCATCCAAAAACAATTGTAATTCTTCCATTGTTCTACAGTTATTCCCTTGTTTACTCATTACCTGAGCCACTACGACACAGTACACACATACACATGCATAGAGATCCATACGCACTAGATGGCACACCGTTGCATGTGGTCCCATCATTTAATTCCTCATTATGGGTGTTTTGTTTTAACTATTTTCATTGAACCCACGGTCAGGTGAAATGACTTGATACTCTTTTATTTACAATTAAGAAGTTGGCAGCTTTCTTTTTCACCTTACACGCGTTGCGGATTGTAAGCGTAAAGTTGTGTTCGTTCCCCCATCCCATTTGTTCCCATTTGTCATTTCCTCTGCCTTTCATGTTCTTTCTTTTTGCATTATTCAAATCAGAATCCCCATGTGAGCACCTTGCTCTTGACCTAAGAAAGCTCCTGATTGCTTTAATAGCAGTCGTTGGACCTGCAAGATAGGCAGTCGTCTTTAAAGGAACTTGCAGATGAGAGGGGTGTTTTTGTGTGAGTACAATCAAAGGGTGGTTGATTAGAAGTGACCTCGAGCAAAAGTGCAAATATGCATTGGGGAGGTGTGTGCGCTTGCATAATTGGAGCATATTGGAGTGCAGCGAGGTTAAGTAGAATGAATGGTCAGCGGAGCGAAGTAAAAGTCTAAATAAAAATACACTAGCACTCACCCTAACTATGGATTTTATTCAGGTGTACTTTGAGCTCGGAGCTATGAATGAAGCTGTGATTGGGAAACATTGCTGATTCTCCCAAAGGCTGAAAGGCGTGTTGAGTGAAAGTGAGTTTTGATGGTTTGTCATTTACCTTTTTAGCAAAAAGATTATAAATACCAGTTGAAAACTCAGAAGGCAGTGCTTGGTGCACTAAGTGTAATCAGGTTGCAATTTCCCTTTTGGACAACATCAGATGTGATGTTTTTCAAGAAAAAGTTGAAATACCATCCATCCATCCATTTTCTGAGCCGCTTATCCTCACAGGGGTCGCGGGCGTGCTGGAGCCTATCCCAGCTATCTTCAGGCAGGAGGCGGGGTACACCCTGAACCGGTTGCCAACCAATCGCAGGGCACACATAAACAACCATTCACACTCACATTCACACTTAAGGGCAATTTAGAGTCTTCAATTAACTTACCATGCATGATTTTGGGATGTGGGAGGAAACCGGAGTGCCCGGAGAAAACCCACGGAGGCACGAAGAGAACATGCAAACTCCACACAGGCGGGGCCGGGATTTGAACCCCGGTCCTCAGAACGGCGAGGCACACGCTCTAACCACACCTCCACTGTGCCGCCAAGTTTAAATATCAGCTAATGTAATTATACCATATTTCTCGAGAAATGAGGTTCATAGACTCAATGCTGCCTCTATATTGTGTTGGAAGTGCTGTATGCACATATGTGGCTATTTAAGGCTCCACATGGGCTGGAATTAAAAGTAATGAAACATTTCCCCACTGTGGGATTTAAAAAACATTCCACATTAAAATACATATACAGGCTGTCAAGTGCATGCCAAAGTAACAGGTGGTACAATAACCTCTAATCGTAATCATTTTAGTCAATCAGAGGAGTGATGAAAGTCGCGTTCGATCGCGCATTAACAAATGGCTAATTGAAGAAAAAGGGGAATTTAAAAAGTGGATTTATGGTTACGTGGAGTGACTCTTGATATCACACTTGGTTATACTGGGCCACATTGAGATGCTGTGTAAATGAGACAAATGAATGAAAAAAATACTGTTAATTGCATCTACACACACACATTTTGGAAAATCATTGTCAATTTTTCGGTAAAAGTTCAGTTTTCTTATTGACAGAAGGCCAAAACATGCAACGCATTTTTTTTGAAAAAAACATCTAAACATGGGCTCAGTGCATCTTTGTTTGCCAGAGACAAGCTTGCGCACTGGGATCGTCCTTCTTAAAGTCAGGAGCCTCTAAGCTGGGTTGAGGCCTGGCATATTCAAAGATTGAGTCTGAATTTAGGCCTGCCATTCAAAACTGTTGAAAAGAGTTTCTGAGCCTCCTATTCTTTCCCAGCAAATTGGGAGGAAATCTGGCTATTGTACTGAGTTTTGAGGAGGCTGGTGGTGGGAAGGGGGCTGCCCACTGCGCTTACCTATAGATGCGAGTGGAGACAAAAGGGTTCAGGGACATCCAGGAAAGGCTTTGAAATCCCACTTGGCTGGAGACGGAGGTTGTTGGGAGCAGGTCCTCGAGTATAAGGTCAAAAGCAGCGACGCCGTAACACATGGGCATGAACAAGACACTGAATGGAGGAGACTGGCTTAAGAGTGCAGCCTGGAAAATAAGAAATAGCAAATAGATCTGCTAGTTGCACAAAAATATTTCTACTTAGAAGGGAAAACACAATCATAAAGCCTTTAAAGCAGGGGTGTCACACTTGTTATCGTGGGACACATCGCAGATACACTATGGTTGCCTTCGGAGAGCTGGTAATGACTGTGAAAGCACACACTAAAAATGCAGAATCACTTCATGATATTATTACATACAAACAGTTGCCCCTGCATTTCACTATTACCGTTCTTTTAATCAACAAATATAAGGTTACATTTTGAAATTAGATGTCAAGAAAAATAGTGGCAAGCAGAGATTCAGGTTTACACCTGTCATACTATTTAAACTAAAATGACAAACACAATAAAATAAAACACTGGTTATCTAGCATGAAATGATACTGAGGTAAAAGTGAACAAAAAAATGGTAGTAACATTATAAGATAAAAGGCATCTAGCAAGAAAATGAAGTGTCTGTGAGTGTTATTGACACACATTACTCTCGTGGACCAGATCGGAGTTCAACTCCCTTGCCTGATGGGCCGTTTTAAAAAGTGTCTTTTGCTAACCATTTACATAGCAATAGAATTTTAGAGATCCAATAACATTATTTTTTGGGTGGGGGGGTTAAAGACAGTAAATTTTACGGGTGACACAGCAAGAGTGGGACGCATCACCAACAACGATGAGTCCGAGTACAAAGAAGAGGTAGAACATCTGGTGGACTAGTACTAAGGTAATCTTTTCATCAATGTTAAGAAGACCAAGGAGATGGTGGCGGACTTTAGGAGGGACAGAACAGCGGTGGAAGTGGTCTCCAGCCTACAAGTACCTTGGAGTCCACCTTTACGAGGACCTCACCTGTACCCAAAATACTTCCTGTCTGCTCACGAAGGGATACCAACGTCTCTACTTCTTCCAGAAGCTGCGATGTGCTGACTAGGTAGCGATGTTTTGAGGAGCTTCTACAGATGTGTGGTGGAGAGCGTCTTCAGCACCAGCATCACAGTGTGGCACAACGGCT
Organism: Phycodurus eques; assembly: GCF_024500275.1. Taxonomy (NCBI): domain Eukaryota; kingdom Metazoa; phylum Chordata; class Actinopteri; order Syngnathiformes; family Syngnathidae; genus Phycodurus; species Phycodurus eques. Next base: position 20,146,609 of record NC_084525.1, read on the forward strand.
GCTCGGATGCAGAGAGGAAGGCACTACAAAGGACAATAAAGGCTACTCAGAAGATTGTGGGGGGGCAGCCTCCCCAACATGACAGATACAGTATCTTCACCAGCTTGTGCAGAAAGAGTGCTCTCTGCATCATCAAAGGCGCAACCCACGTCACACACCCTCTCTCCCATCCGATCCCCTTGGGCAGGAGGCTACGGAGAATCTGTTGCAGGACCACAAGCCTGAGGCGCATTTTTTTTCCAGAAGCTGTTAAACTATTAAACTCGAGCAGAGCTCTGTAGCCCTGACATCAGACCCCCCATGCCTATTCATCCCTGCGCAATGAACATTTTATTCTTTTCAAGTACAAAGGGACATAGAAATATTATAGAAATGTTACTGTGTGTGCAATTCTGGCATTTTGTATTTTTGCAAATAAAGCAAATAATTTTTTTAATCTTGTCTTATTTTATTATATTTTCTAATTCAATTTTTATTTCACAAATCTTGAGACTTATTGTGCTAATCTGGGTTCTTGGGTGTCAAACTTTCATGCCATATTATGTGTAAAAATGTGTGTTGTATAACAAAATCCCCGAGTCCTTGAATGCACAACGTGCACGAGTACATCACATTGAAACCAACAATGTTGAAAGACAGGGTTGATGTGTGCTGCTCAAGATAATGAGCTAGATAATATGTCACCAGCAAAGTTTATACAGTATATAATGCTGTGAGTGCGAATGGTTGTTTGTTTCTATGTGCCCTGCGATTTGCTGGCAACCGGTTCAGGGTGTACCCCGCCTCCTGCCCGATGACAGCTGGGATAGGCTCCAGCACGTCCACGACCCTACTGAGGAGAAGCGGCTCAGAAAATGGATGGATGGATATAATGCGACCAGTGTCAGTAGTCTCATAAAACAAATGATCAACTCGAAAATACGGAGAGTAAAGTAATGAAATTACACTTTTGGAAAAGAAGGATAAACAGTTGAAGTACTTATTTGAGTTTTGAATTGAGAACAAGGATAATTTTGACAGTTTTATCATATGTTTCTTAAAAATGAAAAAAAAAACTTTTTTACTTAATCATTCTCATTCTCGTACCCTGAGTACACATTTTACCTAGATTTAGGTCATTTAAAAAAAAAATGGTTTGTTAGTACGCTGGACTGCAGAAAAACTACATGAACAATTGAAAACTTTTTTAAGGCGAGTACATGGGCAAAAGATAATTTAGAAAGCCTTACTGTCCATCCAGGATTGTTTTGTATTTTGATCACATTGCTAAAGTTACATTTTCTTTCTCAGTTTCTCAGTGTATAATTCTTGAATCTCTGCACCATCTATGAAAATGTGCAAAAGCTTGGTGTGGTAACTGGCAAATATTGCCAGTGTGTCCATCTGCTTAAAATAGTTCAATATACCATTACCAATATGGAACATTCTGTCCTTGCTCTCCAATCCCAATATCAAAGAGTTGATCATGCTGACGTCTCATCTGCTCATCTCTTATTATAGCAGCAAGTATTCACAGCAAGTCAGTGCATGTCATACAGTACATGGTGACAGACTATTTCAAAGCACATTTAGTGCTCTGCTGACTTCTGCTGCCACGAAGCAGCTGAGCTTCTTAAGTGTGTGTAAAGAAGTGCCAAAAAAGCAACTCCTCACGATGACGATGATGATGATGACGGAGGCAGCTTTCAAAGGGCAATTTGATGGATGAGGATGGATGTGGCTCACGTGGAATTGTGCATCTTCATGGGCAGACAAATCATCAGGGAAAAGTCACCATACGTGTGGACGGGCCGTACACCACCACAGCAAATATCTTCTTCTTCATCGTCAGTGCAGCCTAAGGCTCTTCCGGAGTCTCTCACCCTTAAGGAGGTCCAATTCCCCCCACCCCCTTGTCTAACATACCGAACCAGTGCCACCCCTCTCTCTTATTTTCTCCTCTCTCTATCTCATTAATCAATGTCAAGCTGTCCAACAACAAGGCCAGCATTCTTTCCTCGGATATGTCATTGTGCATAGACCCCACCCCGCCCCCCTCCACCAACTCAGTGGCCATCACCATCTTTTCTCATGGCCACAGAGCAAAATCCAGGCCCACGGCACCAACATGAAAGCTCATTCGGACGCAACACAAGGAACAGAAAAAAAGTTAGGAGGAGGCGTTTTGCTCACTTTGCTTCATCCCTTTTCCTGTCTTCTTCCAGCCTGGGAAGAAGGGGAAGCTTTTGCCATTTACATAATTCATGGGAGTGAGAAGAAAACAGGCCTTTGACTCATAAAAAAAAAAAAAAAAAAAAAAAAAAATTGGGGATGGCGCGGGTTGAGGCATCTGTATGCCAGTCTTTGTGACCCCCGGACCCATCTTCCCACGTCCCTAATACTCGGACATTGTCCCATGTTTGACTGTCCTGCTCCTATCGGGACCTATATTCATAGGATATACAGCATATTAAAAGGTTATAAATTGACCTTTACATAATGATGGCCTTTCTTCAAGAATGACGCATAGTCCTTAAAGCTGGCATTCAAAAGTCTTAAAGATGGCAGTCACAATAAACAACGTTGTTATATTTTTTGTTGAAAACATTTTAAAGAATGTGATGAAATTTTAATTACTCTGAAATCACTATAGAGTACCATAAAAATGTGTGTGTTTAGTATAAAAATATCAAATATGTCAAACTTGCAGTGTATATACTCAACATTTCCCAAAATATTGTGGTCATACCACTGAGCCCATATCAACTCCTCTGTGGTCAGATTCAGTGAATGAGAGCTCTTAAATTCAATGGAAGTGGCCTCAAAAAGAGCTTTAAAGTCTTCAATTTGGTTTCCTTAAACCTGCAAATACCTTTGTCCTAACATTTGAAGGAAATTGATTATTTTTGCTTTTGCACATATTGTGATTGCAAAAGTCATTAAAGTGAATATATTGTATGTAGTCATCAACATTTTCTTTTCTTTTTTCCTGCATTTTTTAAAATAAATTAAAATAGATAATTGAGAGGCGATGCTGACATTTGCCATCAGTACAATATCTCAAACGTTCTCAGATACACAAGACAGGTAAATCAGCACATCCAGCATTTCTCCAGGTCCCGCTGGCATGTCGGTTTCTCATTACTCATTGATGTTTGCTTCAATGTTGCATGCTATTTACTCTCCTTTTTCCATACTGTATTGCGACTAGGAAGGAAAACCGCAGAGCGCTAATGTCCCCTTAAAATACTTAATTGTCCACGTTTACATTGAATAATGAGAACCCTTCTCGCATGAGCTACTCAGAATTGTGTTTGTTTACAAAGAAGCAGATTGACTCCAAATCATCAGTGATGTTTAACTGGAGAGGCTATGCTTCGAAATCCTCTCTCCCCTTCTTCCTGGAGCATCTGTATGTATTTGTTGTACTAATGAATGGAACAAAAGTTTCCGGGGGCCCTTTGGAAGGAAGCTGGTGCAGGAGAGAGCAGTAATGGCGGGCTGAAGTGGACTTTAGTAAGTGGTCAGTCGCCACGATGATGATGATCATCATGATGATGATGACAGCCCGAGATGAACAGACAGCAAGGGTGGGGCAGACTTAACCTCTGCAATCTATTTTCTGCTTTAATTTAACTTTAACTCCTCCTTAGTCCTTCTCGCCAAATGATAGATGACCCTCCCTTTTACTCATGTCAAAAGCCCCCCACCTCCTGAGACACCCGCTGTTTGTCTGCACATGCACGTGCACCATGCATACACACCATTTTGCAGCCATCTTGTTGATCTCCTCGTCAAATGCGAGACAATGTCCTTTTTATATGTGCCAGTGGTGAGCAGGACTCCAGCCTTTGAACGTGACGTGCACACACACACACACACACATTCAACATCACCTCCATGTAGCAGGTAGGCAGCATAAGGAGTTGGAAGCCAGTGAATGGATGGATAGATGAAGTAGTAGAAGGGCAAGTAAGGAAGAGAATGGAACCTGGGCAGTAAATGACTTCACCAATCAATCTTTCCCCTGGGCACTCTTGATGAAAGCTGTCAAAATTCCCCCCACTACTACTTTAAGTAAGCCCTCCTGCAGTTTGTCAGTGGAGGGCCGTGTTATAAGGTGGGCAAACAAGTTCCAAGATTAAATGTTGCTGGGAGGAGGGTGAACAGGAGCGTAAAAGGAAATAAGAGAGACACAGAGCTAAAGTCTAAACAAGGCCTAATACTGGTTTGTTAAATTATATGAAAGTAGTAGCTAACAGGTATTACAATAAACTATTTCTAGTACCTGGTCAGCCATTACCAGGGGCGATTCTAGGATCAGAGGTTTAGGGGTGCTGGCATTCACTTTAGAAATGCCTATTCCAGTTAGTAAGCTATTCAGTAGCACCTTGGCTTTCGTTTCATCAGATGTATGAGAGGACACTGGTACTGTCTGACTACCTGAGTCGTTTCCTATAGCCAGAAAGAAAGGTCAGCTGACTAATACCTAACAACGTGAACAGTGATATACAACTAAATGCAGTCAAAATGAGGACTGGTATTATGTGTAGTGTGTTGGTATTGAATGGTTGAAGTAAAGCGATATGGTTCAAGCCATATCACTGAAAGACAGCATATTGCTCTGTGTAGGTAGAGCATGCAGAGCCCCGTTGGGTGGAGCAAATACATTTGGAGGTGGGTGGGGCTGAGGGTGTGTTGTTGGATGTTTGTTGTGAAAGTATTCCAACACAACCAGGCACTCTGGTAATATCCTAGGAGTGGTAGGATTCATTTCAGGGGTGAAAAATGGGCTAGAAACGCCTGTGATACCAAATAAACACAAATGCTATAATGTCGATCCTGTTGCTGTGCCTTATCAGCAGCAGCAGAGACTGCAGTATTACACCCCACAGTCTCCACTTTTCTGCAGTGGTCCATATTGTTTGCTGCCTTCAGTCTCCTCTCAAATAAACAGCCTGTGAAATAAATACAGGAGACCCTTTTTCTCCTCTATTGCTGCTCTTTGTTTGCATCTCATTCCAAATTACGTTTTTTTTTTTTTTTCCAGTTTTCTGAGGACACATTTTGAAGTGGAAAAGTAGAGCTGACAGAGTACCTTGCGGTGGAAAAGCTGCAATATAGGCCCAGATACGATACACACACATTTTTGATCGTCTCTCATGAATGGTTGTTTTCTCGCCACTCTCAGAATGTTTATATCTACAGTAATTGCAATGTTCATTTGGTAATTTGTTGTTCAGTCAAAGAAGGGGAGGTTTTTGTACTGAGGGGCCGGTCAGGGAGATATTGTATTGGATAATGTTGGGGCACATGGGGCAGCTCAGTGATGCTGATGACTCCCGACCAAGTTATTTTTCTACGAGAGAATTGGGCTGAAATACCATGACAGTCGGAGAGCAAGAGGCACCCCATGCCCATAGAAGGAATTAAGATGTCTTATACACGACTGCCCTCCCCTCTTGCTTGTTCCCCATGTATCTCACTCTCACTCAGTCTCTCTCTTCCCTAATTCTGGGATGGTGGCCAAGTGCCACCAAGGACTCTAGGCTAATAAATCATCCTCGTTTCAGCATCTGCCCCGTCCCATAGGGCTGCCGTCCACTGCTACCCCAACCCATGTGAAGATGGTCCTTGGCTTTATTCCTCTTTCCATACTCACCCATTGACACCTCCACCCTGACTGACAAAACATCTATTGTCCCATGCCCAAGTGAAGAAGAGACCCTCTTTCTCTCTCTCTGACAAAAGCCGTCTGAAGCCAAGATGGGGTCTGCCAGCCGAGATGCCTGGGCCTCGGCAGGGGTGCCCCTCTCCCCCCTCGACTTTTTTTTACCGCCTTCTGGTTCGTCCATTTCTTGCTTTCGCTCTTCTTCTTTAATACTCCCCTCCTGCGGAGGTCTCTCACTTAGTTCACCCCCCTTTCCTTTTCATGGCAGTGAACTCTCAGGCCTGTATAAAGACATCAAGTGACAGCAGTGAGAGAAAACAGCCAGATTTGGCAGAAAGAGATATTCGACATGGCTGTCATCGGCCATTTTGCATGCCTTTTGTTCCCTTGGGTGTAGTTGAAATAGATAAATAAACAGTCATAGGCTGAAAAGCCGGGATCAGAAGCTTGTCACATGTATTCATATGGAGCAGAGAAGGAAAAAAAGAGGCATAAACCTGCTGTCGCCAATTAAGAAGAATGAGACAAAACTCGGTTCACACTGCTCGGATTTGTTTTCACAGCTGAGGCAAAAAGTCATTGAGTGACTTTCTGAGGCTCGCTCTAAAGATGGCAGTAGGTCTTTAGCATTGTGGGGTTCTCAGTGTGGCAGAGAAGATTTGGGAAGTTGTCTCGGGCATCATCAGTTAAGAAGCACGCTCTCCACGGTTACTCACAAGAGCTCATTTACGGTGAATGCGCCACACATTTTCCCAGCACCTCCAACTCGCCCCCGACAACGGGGAGCACCGCCCATAACTGTGCGCCTGCCAGACACTTTCTGCACTTTGTGCACATTCAGTCTGTCGACTCTTCATAAAAAATAGTCACACTTTGACAAGATGTTTTACAAGAGACATCAACTATTGCATTGATGTGCTTTGTTTACTACATCAACGGTGATGACGTCAAGCACTGATTGACGTCTATTAATCCTCCACTTGAGCCGAGATTCTTAAATGATTGTAATTGCATCAGCATTTTTCAGCAAACTCTACCTCAGTTGACTGTCAAATTTTGCAGCTTGATCTGCAGGTTTTTTTTCTCTGCTCAAAATGTATACAATTTTTTGTTGCCCATTTTCCTTAAGGCAATCTTGTAATCCAAAATGCCATGACATTGCTGGAAGATCATAGCTCTTATCACATGACTTGAGAATGTCCCCGATGCTATTCAGAGAAATGCATATTATCAGCATTATAGTCTTCATTTTGTCTAGAGTGGAAGCTCAGTTCACGAAATACATTTGTCCCACAACTGTATTCGTAAACTGTTTACGAAATGAAGCAATTTTACACGTTGGGCGCATGTGGGTGGGTCAGTCACACTTTTCCCTTTCTTGGGAGCCATATTGAGGGCTAATTAAGAGCAAAGAACAAAATGATGCATATCTGTTTGTGAAATATGTGATGCATGGTGCAAACAATATTCTCGCTACGTGAGAGAAAGCATAACAACATGCAAGGACGATGTGACTGTTCGCAACTGAAGCATAGGTTGTGAACTGATGTAATATTTATCCCCCAAAATTGTTCATAAATCAATTTGTTTGTGAATAGAGGCCTTCGTGAACCAAGGTTCCACTGTTTTTTGGGGGGTATTGCAGCAGTTTTAAGAATAAATTTGTTGAAAAGGATGGAAGAATCTTTAGCTTCTGTTTCGATGCCTGTGTTGTATCAACCAGAATACTCATACTTTAAGGAGTTATCGTAGTGTGATTGTTCCTAAGCTCCTCATAGCTCATCATGTTGTTCTTCCTCAGACCAGTGACCAGACCAGATCGCTCCCAAAAAATATAAGAGTACCGGTAGATATATTTTTTTCCATCTATCTGTGGGGCCAGGTATCAATATGGTGGTGGCTGTGGACCACTGCTTTAGACTGCAAATGAGTTGTGCCTGATTTAATCGCACCTCTGCTGGTTGCAACAATGTAGTGCACGCCATTGCTTGAAGACATGAATAATCAATCAATGTGACAAAATGTCCATAATTCTTAATTGATTGCTATGCTTATTCCATCTCCAAGCTGAAATGAGGGCACTTTTTTCAACAACTTTGCGATAAGATGAGATCAATTTAAACACTGATGTACCATACTGTACATTTGCAAGCTATAGCTCTATTACTGCAATATGTTTTGATTCGGCCTCAAAGTTTGCGTAGGGGTTTTCATTCCTTTAAAACTACTCAAGTGAGGAGGAACATTTACCAGCAAGGACCCATGATGAATGAGTCAATTAGTGTTGTTGGCATTTATTCCTTTCATATTTTAAAGGGGAATTATGTAAATCAAAGCACTTTAATGAATAGAATATGCAGGTGTGTAGGGCTACAAAGGTATTAACACTGTTTACTGCATTCCAGGATTCAGTCATTACGTTTTATTCTTTGCATTCTGCCTCTATGTAGTGACGATCAGACAAACCTGGAGAATGAATATCAGTCAGCAAACAAAATCTATAATCTAATTTTCTACTCCCAGCAAGACTGCGCTCCTTTGTCGCGCTTCTCTTGCTGTGCAAAACATTTAGATTTCAAATTAGCCCCTGTGTACAATGGCTAATTTACCACAGTGAGCAGGCGCCTGATGTCTCAATCTGCTGTGTGTCAGAGCTGAAAAGAGCTTCTTTCATGTAGTCACACACACATTCACGCTAGCCCACGAGAAAAAAAAGTCTATTAAGCTACAGGGTGAGAACATATCATATCCCGGGCAGAAAGCAGAAGAAAAAGTCCTGACTTTAGAAAGAAAACATCATGAAAGACAAATAAAGAAGAACACTTGAAAAAATATATGACGGAGGGTTTTATTGAGCGGCAGGACAGGCAGCCGCTCAGCAGTGGCCCCGCATTGACTGTGCAGCCTGCAAGAGGACACCCAGCCAACTCATCCACACAACACCCACATTGTCCGCTGTTCCAACGAACCAGAGCAGCGTTCCACTCCTCTGGGGAGGCGAGTGGGGGGAGGAGGTTGCCTGAGATGAACACATTATAGATACATGTTAGCCTTGGCCGGACCTCCTTTACACTCTGTTGCGCTCTCAGCGAAAGGGATATATACTGTCGGAAAAAGTGAGAAAGATGAGAAATTAAACACACAAGCAGACAGGATGAGCTTCCCCAACAGCTTAACAATGCCAAAACAGATGGAAAGATTTGTATAAAGACATAATTGCCATGGCACTCTGTTGTTTCTAGGCAGGGGTGAGAAATATAACGCAATTGTATATTAGCACATCTGCCTCACAGTTCTGGGGATCGGGGTTCAAACCCCGGCCCCGCCTGTGTGCAGTTTGTATTGTCTCCCTGCGCCCGTATGGGTTTTCTCCCGGCACTCCGTTTTCCTCCCACATCCCAATGCATGATAGGTTGACTGAGGACTCCAAATTGCCCTTAGGTGTGAATGTTTGCGCGAATGGTTGTTTGTTTATATGTGCCCTGCAATTGGCTGGCGACCAGTTCAGGGTGTACCCCGCCTCTCGCCCGAAGTTAGCTGGGATAGGCTCCAGCACGCCCGCGACCCTTGTGAGGATAAAGCGACACAGAAGATGGATGTATATTAGGGAAATACTGAGAGAGGACCAGACGGGGGGTTAAAAGAAAACAAACAAAAAAACAGCCCAGGGCTTTTTCATTATTTACTGAAGCTATTATTGCACCATTGTAACATACAAAAACATCAACCCTTATTTCTTAAATTGAGTTGACTTATAGCTATAGATATGTTATAAATACAGTCCATCCATTTTTGACCGCTTATACTGCTCATGGGTCATGGGTGAGCTGGAGCCTCTCCCAGCTGACTTTCGGTGAGAGGCAGGGTACACCCTGGACTGGTTGCCAGCCAATCACATGACGCATATAGACGTCTATGGAAAATGTACTATCTTCACTTAACGTAACATTCGTGTGTTTTTGGAATGTTTGAGGAAGCCAGAGTACCTGGAGAAGGTCCAGGCAAGCGCAAGGACAACAAACACATTTCAGCAGAGCTCGCTGCTGCAGCGGGCTAGCTCTCGTCATCTGCCACGTTCTGATGGATCCGATCCTGCTCAACTTTCTCCCATCCATTCCGTCGTGGTTTCCATCCACCTTCAGCACTGGCTCCTTTCCGGCTTCTGCTGTGGTGCTACCATGAACATCCGTCCGGCTTCTCGGGTTTGGCTAATGGAAGAATCCGTCCGCGGAAATCATCATCTCGGTGAAGAGCTCTGGATTTCATCGCCGTCCCCACTGCGTCCAGCGTTCAACGCTTAGTGTTTTTCTTATTAATCCTCCACTTGAGTCGAGATTCTAACCCAAAACTTTTGAATTGTGAGTCATATATGCAAGCCACATGCCCCCCTCCGTGCCACCTAGCGACACCTCAACATCTTGTAGAAAGCCTTCTCAGAGTGGAGGCTGTTATAGCAAAGTAATTCTGTCAATATAGTTTTGAATTTTGTCTTACCAGCTACCTGTCAGTACAATATTACTAAATCTTTCTTTGCGCCTCACGAGGTCCTTGGCTTGTCATGGTGCAAACCTCAAGCCTGCGGCACTATCATGCTGTGTAATAGTCCCTCACATGTGGCCCGTGCTGCCCTTTGGACCCAGATATGGAGCGAGCGATTCCTGTCTGGCCCCCAAAACCCAAACAGTGTGAGAGGTGCTGTCCTTTTTCTGCTGTTAAACACACATAGTTGTCTCCATAACACTGTTGTTTCAGCCTCTCTATCTCCACCGTCACTAAGCAGAGGCAGGTTGACCGACACCACCCCCTCTGTGCATGTCTCTGCAGCCAGCCTTTCAATCACAGAAGCCCCATCGGCGGCAACAGCCTTTATCTGGCCCAGAGCAGCCCTGTGGTAACACTGTTAACAACACTAATGTGTGGCGTTTGGGAGCCACTGGAACTGCCACTGTCAGAGTGAATACATCAGGTCAACAGTTTTTAGCATCTTTTGATTCCATGCCAAATCATCTACTGCCATTCAACCTCCATGTTGTTAATTGTATTTCTACCACCCCTTCTGGTTTGCAACGCTGTTGCCGGAAAGGACTGAACGGGCCCCTCTTTCACGGTGTGCCTTTGGCAAAACACTGGTGTTATTTTAGAAATCACACTGTTAAAGATTAATGTGGACCTGCAGGAGTGTGTCATCGTTCCTTAACGACAGGTCTGAGACTCGGAATAAAGGCAGCACTGTGCTCTGTCCCTTCGCCCAAGGACAGATACGTTTCCTCTCAGCAAGCTCAGCACTCAAACCCCCTTTGTCCAATAACTTTCTCCCTAAGTCATCTATTCCTACTGCAGTGGTGAAAATGAGGAAACAAAGAATAATAATTTCTTTCCTTTCAGACTGTTTGGTCTTGTCTAATGTTAGTGTTTATCTATCAAAACTGATAGAGTGTGTGTGTGTGTGTGTGTGTGTGTGTGTGCAAAGATTACCACATCTTTATCATTGCCGTTAAAAATAACGTCAAAAAGGGTCAAGAGTGTTCGCAAACATTTTCCATTGTGATTGCTCCATTTGGATGACTAATGGAAAGTCCCAGCTTCAAATTGTGACCATGCAACTCCCCCCAATAAAGTAATCTGTCATCATCATACACCCGCCAGACAGACAGACAGCAATAACCCAGGGTTCAGAGACCACAACTAGAGCATCCTATTGCTTCATGGACACCTCCGTTATTCAACTGGCCAGGAGGATGACAACATAAAAAAATAAATCCACTATCACTGACAGCTTTGAGGTGAACTATGATAAGAGCTTGAAACAGATGCAGCTGGTGAGTCTGAAGAAGATTTTATATGTGCAAACAGGACTTATGGACAAATGTATTCTTACTAAAGGCTTTTGCTGATAATGAAAGGGTTTGTTTGATAAGCCGGGGAACATCAATCTTAGTGACAGAGATAGTGTCTCCTTCACATTAATAGGGTTGTAAAGGGCCTTCAGCTTATATGGCCCAGCTAATAAAGTAATTTGTGATGAGCCCGAAGGTCAACTGAATGGATATTTCATGTTCACCTGTGTTTTGTCTTTGATGATTAGTGTGCTGGTTTGTAACAATAGCTTTATGTGGGTGGTACCATTGGTTTTTGGTTCATAGTAGGACCTACTGAATCTGCCACTTAGTAACCTACGACAAAGTCCACTATTGGTGTCGTACCGTCACTGTTGCAAATGTTACCTCGCCATCTTTCAGCGGATCAAAGTTAGAGACTCCTGAATTTAGCTTGAGTTTTGTTTGCAAAAACGTCAGACAAAGGCCTTTATGCGAGGGAGTGGGACGGCTACATTATCTGCACTCACTTATATGTTCTTTTAAGCCCTCAAGGCCACACTGTAACTGATGACATTATCAAGCCACAGTTGACAGGTTGTCTCTCACCCAGTTTTTTTTCTACTCAACATCCTTAGAGAATATTATACACATCTTTGAGGCCGGGTTAGAAATGCAATGTGCGACACACTGTAGCCAACCTAATCAATTTCATTAGCTGCATAAATCATGACAGCTTGACATTTATTGTAGAGGCGATGGGTTGATCCTGTGGACTTGGAGACAGCTCCCATGGTGATAAATGTAGCTATCACTTTCGAGCAAGGATACAAGAAGTGCATGTACAGACAGAGAGAAGGGGGAGAGGCTGATGGGGCGAGGGCGCACTGTAAAAATAAATAAATACAATACAATACAGTAAAACCTGCCGGCACGGTGGACAACTGTTTAGCACATCGGCCTCACAGTTCTGGGGACCGGGGTACAAATCCCGTCCCCGCCTGTGTGGAGTCAGCATGTTCTCCCCGTGCCTGCATGGGTTTTCTCCGGGCACTCTGGTTTCCTCCCACATCACAAAAACACGCGTGGTAGGTTGATTGAAGACTCTAAATTGCCCGTTGTTGTGAATGTGAGTGCGAATGGTTGTTTGTTTCTATGTGCCCTGCGATTGGCTGGCGACCGGTTCAGAGTGTACCCCGCCTCCCGCCCGAAGGTAGCTGGGTTAGGCTCCAGCAGCCCGTGACCCTAATGAGGGCAAGCGGTGAAGAAAATGGATGGATGGACAATAAAACCTATCAGTCATATAAGAGAACATGTCTGATTAAATAAAAGGGACATCTTTTCAATGACTGAGGGATTTTGTATCATACTTAGCTGTTGCCATTGTAGTAATTATTTTGTTCTTCCATTCGTATATATAGGATATGAATGTGCCAGACATGAATGTATCATAATTTAAGTTATTTGCGTTTTTGCAATCATTTGTCCTCCTATCTTCTAACTACTTAAGCTGAGCTCCTCAATGGCCACCACAGTGAAAGACACCATTTCTAGCCAACATCTTTTGGTGTGTCCTTCAGCTTGCTGGCTATTCCATGTGTGTGTGTGTGCGTGTGTGTGTGTGTGTGCGTGTGTGTGCGTGCAGTGAGCACACTTGCGTGAGTGTCTTTTAACCACTCACAAAATCAGATTGTCCACCTAAAAAAATCACAAGGATAAAAAGCGTACTAGTTACAGTCCATTTGCAATGGACAAATCCTTTTTTGTGTTTATCTCCATATCGTTCTCAAAATTATACTCATTTTAATAGCAGCTATTACACCTATTAGGGTGCTCCTATTACTGCTGGTATGTGCGCACGTCATGTAGGCGCTTCTATCATTAGTAATAGGCCGTGAATTAAACCATTTTATAGATATATTTAGATTGAGACCTTCTAACATAAGCGGACGACAAGCATATACTCGCTACAGTTGCAGGAAGGACAGTGTCATGTCTGTCAGATGCAATATTTAGTGTCTCGCTCATGTGAGTGAGTTGTTTGTCACACTTAATGAAACATATGAAGCAGTGTGTGTGTCCAAGTGTATTGGCGCAATAAACTAAGCAACTTAAAATCACAGACTAGCAGTTGAACAAAGACTGTCTTATGAACACACGGCGCTGTTTACCTTTTCCCCGGCACACACTATACCATTCAACTCTGTCCTGCTGATGACCTAACATCTAAGCTCGACGTCTTCCTTGTAAACACACAAGGCCGCACTTGTACAAAAAAGCAATTGAGAGAATGAAGAAAGGCCAATGAACTAAGTGGATACTTAAGCGTTTATATAGAGGGGCGGACAGGCAAGTTGATACCCATAACTGTTGCAACTGTACTTCAATTTTCATGTCAACCTTTTGTTGTTCTAGACATGTTAGATTAATCTCGCTCAAAATAAACAAACACAAACTAGTCCACAGGTTGGCCCCTGTGGGTTTGGTCTTCTTAGGCATCATCCTCGTCAACATCTTGAGCAGCCCTTGAACTCTGTGTAAATCCCAAGGACCGCAAAGAAAGGCTTGTCTATTTTGCATTGACCCACACACATGTACTTGTCATTAAATACTTTTTCCACTATATTTTCAGCACAAGATGTGTGTAAATGGCAGTGTGTGTGTGATCTAAAAAAAAATACTGCTACCAGACAATGATCACATGACAATCTTTCCGTTTCAGTAACACTTAATATATTTATTTATTTAATGGATTATGGATTATATATTAATGGATTATATTTATAATGCTCCCTTAAGGGGAAAGTTCAACTAACACAGTTGTGTACTTTCCGTGTCACACCAAATTGTAATGAGCAGCCATGATACAGAAAGTTTACCACTTTTCAGCACTCGGCCCCATCATTTTTCAGAATTTAGAATTTTATCATAATGGAACACGTACCTCTAGGGGATATTCTACTCCAACTCTGATGTATACTTTTGTGTTGCACACCATACATTGAACCAGATCACACATATGCAGGCATGCAAGGAGAGATTCAAAGCGAAATAAGTGTGTGTGCAACGAGTGCTACGACACTTGAGCTGGGGTGGTAGGAATGATGCTTTGCTCAAGAGCACTTTGAGAGTAGCCAACAGGCAGAGTAACATTTCTCCAGCAACTAGTTGCCATTTTTATGTTTTTGTCTGTAGTGGTACTCGCCCCCGTGTCCCCCTTACTCCAAGCCCTTACAGGCTGATATACTGCCGCTCCAATGTTTCATGTTTGAAGTTCCAGTTCTATAGTCATCAACACACTTTTCCTCTGTTTTCTCATTTGCTCAATAATGGTGTAATGGTAATGGTGGAGTAGTACACTCACTTGAATATCATGTATACAGCGTGGGTTGAGTTCCCTCTTAATGACGGTGTGAATGTGAGCGGGAATGGTTGTCTGACTGTATAGTGCACCTTTTGCCTGAAGTCAGCTGGCAAATTCTGGCGGGTTTCCAACTTAAACTAACTTAAGGGCATTCACATTCTTTAGGCATTCTTTAAAATTGATTAAGACTGAACAAAATGAAATAACCTGAAGTATGCATGCATCCATTTTTGTCAGTGTTCTTACTCGCATACATTTAATCTACAAGAAGGCAGTTGTGATATGAGACTGCTGGGCTGAAAACACCAATATCAGCACGACATAGTGCATAGGTGTAAACAGTCGTACATGGCTTCACTGGCAGTCGCAGGATATGAAATGTAGTGCCATGACCTTTGATTTGATCTATATGTCCCCAAGTCAAGACCCTAAATCTTATTCCCATAACCCCTGCTTGCTACGAGGCAATATGTGTCATCGGAAGAATAGGAGATCGTTAGATTCAAGCCTATATTATTTTTCATCTTCCTTCTGTGTATCGATGAAGTGCCACCTTTATCAAAATGAAGAAGGAGAATGTGATATATCATTACCTGAAAGTCAAGTCACAGCCTTTCTTGATGCTTTGCAGCCAATCCTCTTAGGGCAAAAGGCAGGTTATATATTGGTCCTTAACCCTTTAGCTGTCACTGTGTTTCCCAGCACAAGCTCTATCGGTGCACACTTATTCACTTATGATTATTACTGATCATCTGCCCAAATGACTTATCAATAAAGTGGAGGCCAAGCGGATAATTTATCTGTACAGCTCTGTCAATATCTAGTACAGTGGCGAAGGCCTTAAAAGGATGAAGGGCTTTGGACATCAGGTGATGGATGATCGTACATGGGCTCCTTGAAAATATGACCCTTTTAATATATTTGCTTCTTTCCACTGCCTTCATCTTCCTTGGTTAGCTTGCTTGATTCCCAAAGTTTGTCATCCCGTTCATGGCGGCAACATCATGTTTCAGAAAAACTGCTTTAAACACTTCAACTGTCAGATGTGCAAACACAAATATTTGATTCATACCAAGTCTTCATGTCAATGCAAGATCTGTGAATCATACAAGACTTTTAAATTATGAGCAAAAAGCCTGTCTGAGGTCAATGAAAACCCTGGCAGAGTATTTCACTTTGGGATTTCTTTATAAATGAGACAAAGGCTCATAGGGCCATGCGGGGTCATTGCTCATTCTGTAAATACCAACCGTTTGTATTAGACAAGTGGCCGTGACTTTCCAGAGTCACACAATGCTTTGGAGTGTTTACCTTCCAAATCTAACCTTTGTGCACTAAGCTGTATCTCACCACTGTTCCGTCACAGGCCGCACCCTGCATAGCCCCATCTAGATGTTGGGTTGGGCGACTGTTAGCTTTAGCTTGATGCGATTAGTGTCAAGCTAATCGGATCCCTCCCGGTCTTTTAAACAGTGGCAACTAGGGTACTATTGCTTTTGGTAATGTTCTGTATATAATTGTCTCACATTTACCGTCACGGCAAGGTGGACGTGATGATCATGAATCAAACAGTGATTACTTGGAATCGCCTTCTCAATCAACCAAGACGGACAAACGGGGAGCTGGAGAAGGAATGTTTCGTATCAGCACTCTCCTGTGTTTGCCTTGGCCAGCGCACCTCTGGTTCTCCACTTATTAAAGTCGTCATAAATATTTTCTATCTGATGGACGCCCAGCTTCCTCCTATTTAGCAGTGACCATTTTGGCCTTGTTTCCTACTCCCCTGCCTCACCACTTTAACTCTGTGGGCAACCTCATTGTTGAGGCATTTTTTTAAGAGGTCATAGCTCTGGTCTTGTTTTGGGTCATCTGTCAAGGCCCCTGTCTGTGGGAAGTCCCAAAATAGTCCAATTTTATATTGTTTCATAGGAGCAAATCCAGCGAAAGGATCTGAGACAGACTGTTGTTAAAAAGCAGACTGCATTCATGGTGTATCCTTATTCAAACAGGCATGAACTGATTCTTGCAGGAAAGTGTAAATGGTTTGTTATCTGGAGTGTTCAAATGATAGCAATGACCCTGTGAGAAAATACGACTCAAGACTTCATATTCCTAGTTTTCTTCCTTTTTGGGGTAGTTGGGTTCCTTTATTAATTTTAAACTTTCCAGTAAATTGGTAACGGTGTATCAATGAAGCTGATTACTGTTTTCTTGTTTTGGCTCATTTAGTGGCATGGCAGAACCGTTCCCCTTTTCAGTACCCTTTTGATGGGTTGCCAGTCACAGTGGTACACTATGCTTGTGTAGAGCAGAGTTAGACACACTGCCATCTGATGGATGGTTAACAAAGAGAAACGTCACTTTCATGTAATGGTGGAATTCTCTGAAAGGAATGGAAAGAAAGGAAAATGTCTTTTTTTAACGTTTGGGTCACTTTTGTCCTTTTTTTGTTATGTTCCTACAAATGTGTCACACTACCACTTATAATCCTACACCGTCATTCAGCACGGCTTTTGACAAGATAATTAGCTAAAATATGCAGTGAGAGACTTGACCCTCGTTTCTTTTCCCATCGCTCCATCCTGAAGATCAATAATCTATCCACCAAAATAAGGTCCAATCTGCATGCCAAGAAGCTGCAAAAGATCCCAATAAATGTGAGCAAAACTTTCAATTTGTGGCTTTTTTGCTGTGGCTGTGTCCGACAGGGCCCTGGTTAAAAAAAAAACAAAAAAAAAAACCTTGAGGTTTGTTTGCTGATGGTTCTTTTTGGAAACTTGCGGTTTCTGTGACATTCGTAGCCATCTATTGGGCCGTGGTGCCGTATTGCTTCTTATTATTCAGAGTTGAAGAGAATTGTTCTTGGCAACACAGAGCTAACATTTTCCTACAGCGCAAACCTCCAGTTGTCCTCTGAGGAGGATGATGAGCAAGCACACGTCAAACTCCTCCTGCTGTTGCTATGTCCGTTAACATAGCCTTTGCATCTGTGACTTGTATAAATAGATTACTCTGTGTTATTCTGTTCTCGCAAGTCTTTATTTTTTTTTCGGCGGGGGGGTACAAACAACCACATGTGCATTGTGGGCCGTATACAAAAAACTAATAATCCCCTTGGGGCATTTCTGCTGGCTTTTCACATTAATTTAGTTCTGGAAATGAACGGTGCAGGATTTAACTCCGTCAAGTGTTTTAGACTATGACACGTCTTGCAAAAACAAAGGCTCTCAGTCACTTCGCACTTCTCTCTCCATGCTGTATTTTCTTTTCGTGTGCTTGGTCATCATGGCATGTCAATACGAATGGTGCTAAAGTGGCGTTGAAAGACTCCTGACTCTGTCCAATAACAAAAGCTGTGCATTGAAACTTTAATAATGGGAGGGAGTCGACCTCTCTCCCGCCTGATGTGAGAGCAGCCAACGTGGACATGGTGAGATACATAAACACACATTGATGCATACTGCTAATGAGTGGAATGGTTGTGCAGGTGGCTGCACTTTCATCAAGCCCTAACTGGATTTGTTTTTGGTTGAGGTCATACGGGCCAGCGTGAGAGCTACACATATACACACACTTTCTAATTACTCTCGTTGCAGTGTTTTCTCTTTTCCGTGAGACATATTGACATGTCAGCGCTCAGCAGGCTAGATACACAATAAATGGGCATTTTAGTTCTGTCTATGTAGTGTAAAATCTTTCCTTCTCAACATAAGCTAGCCTCTATTTGGACTTGTCTCACCAAGCCAGAGCAAAAGTCACTTTGAAATGACATGTGCAATAAATCAAAGCTACGCCAGTTAGTGGCCAATCACATTTTCCCTCTTTAATTAAAATTGTATTTATTTGCATGGTTGGGTTCTGTTGGTGTTTCTGTCTGTCTGCATCTACATGTGTTTGGTTTGTATACAGTATGTGTCACTTTTTATGCATATTAAGTATTCGTGTGCATACTGTATGTCACTGTTGAAAGGGAATCTCTACTGCATTTTTCCCTATTGCAGTGAAGTTAAAATGTATGATTTTCACCATTGGTTAGTTTGAATTAAACAAACTGTCATCGTAGTTTTTTAATATATACTGTAGATATCGACTTTGTAATGTTTTGCATTGTAATCTTGGTATACTATCACTGTCCAAGTTATGTGCTGTTGTGACAAGTTCTATTTTTCACTCCAATGCGAATGACATAAAATATCGACGTCACTATCATCAAATTGTTTTTCACAGTACAGTATCGATACAACGGCATTCAATCACGTTTCAATTATTTCTTTATGTATACCTTTTATTCAATCATACACTGCAGATATTGTGATGTAAACTAGGCTACTGTATAGCTGGGTTTTTCTCCACTCTGAATATCAATTATTGCATAATTGCTGAAAGAATGGATATACAGTATTATCGTAGTAGTATTAGTAACCATTTTTTTCAGACAACAAAAGTGAATTCAATTAAACAAGTCCATATGCAGTAGCTCTATATTTACAATTTCTTGATTGCCTTTTTGCTCAACCTCCCTCCCACCCACAAAAAAAAAGACAAAGCTTTCATGTCTACATGTGCTTTGAAAGCAGGGTGATGGCTACTATACTATATATTTTTTTTAAAATCACCTATATTTACATTACCTTTTCTATTGAACGCCTGGTAGCATTTATTGACGAACTAATCAAGCTGCTGGTTTTGTAAACACCTGTAGCTGGTACATTACAAGAAAGGGGAAGTCCCCCATCACACACACAATGATTTCCCCTCATCTCCATTTATAACAATGAAGAATCTGAAGAAATGTTAACATTCCAAGTTGGGAAAAAAAAAAAAAAAAAAGAAAACTTGTTTTTTATCATGTGTTTCATTTGGGAGCAATTTCATCGATGGTGAAAATCAAATGCAATTTGTTCCAGGATGCTCATCAACTTCCAATTTGCTTGAGTTTTGAATATTTTTACCCATTGGAAGCAATAGAAATAAAAACGTTTAAACTAAAACCAAAAGACAAAAGCATGGATGCAGTATGACGAACATATGGAGGGACATTGGTGCATGTATCTGGGAGGTGAGTCATTTTACATGAACTGTAATTCACTTTCCACTGTACGTTCTGTTCGTTTTTTTAATTTATTTGTCGTTTTGTCAATATTGTACTGAGCAGCCAGAACAGATTACATGTGTACCATGAAGTTCTATGATTTTTATTCATATTTCCTCTGCCTTTGCCTTCTGTGGCAGATTCTTGTGGAGTTACTATTATATGTTGTCATTTTTTGTGTAACATTCATTCATTTTCTGTACCGCTTATCCTCACCAGGGTCGCGGGCGTGCTGGAGCCTATCCCAACTATCTTCGGGCGAGAGGTGGGGTACACCCTGAACTGGTCGCCAGCCAACTGCAGGGCACATATAAATAAACAACCATTCTAGGGGCGATTTAGAGTCTTCAATTAACCTAGCATGCATGTTTTTGGGACGTGGTAGCAAATCGGAGTACCCGGAGTAAACCCACGCAGGCACAGGGAGAACATGCGAACTCCACACAGGCGAGGCCGGATTTAAACCCGGGTGTTTATGTAACAATGTTTTTTCACACAAAATGTATCTGACTGTACCACTTTTGGGATGTATCAATTTTCTACTTTAGGAAAAAAAGTTTATAAATGGAAATCAACTGAACAACTTGCAAGCCATGGTTTTCGCTCAAAGCTTTTTTCTTTATCAAAAGAAATAATTAGAGCACCTTTATGGGCGATTCGTGTGACTGGGCACATTTACGTGTACCATCATCCATTATTTGCTGTAAGATTTAGGACATGATTGCCGAAAAGTGCATGAAAGAAGTAGCTGTATGGCAAAGAATAACATCACAGATTCTGCATCAGATAAATGTCTCTTGCTCATTCCTAATGGACTGCAAACTTTTCCTGTCTTCTCTACTGTGAGTAGCCAAACAGCAAACCAGCTGTTAAAAGGGCAAATGGAAGCACGACAACGGAGGCTACCTTGCCATGTGTCTGCACTTGAAGATGTTTTACAATAACTTCCCCCCCAAAAAGTCACGCCATCTAAAACTACTCTGGAACCTGTCGGCACCTCCTTTTTGATCATCACTTGCCTTCGATGGGAGTCGGAGAGGGAGAGGAAGAAGACATCAAATGAGGCTCTGGTTTAGCATTTAATGTGAAGTACCTCTTATTGCAGCAGAGTAGCCTCATCACTTCATCATTCCCTCATTTCCTGTGCCAGACACTGGGGGCATTCTACTACCTATCTGCCCCCAGTAAATATTGCTTGAAGGCTTAATTATACGCACACACGTAGACACAGTCTCAGCTAAATTTCCTGCAACGCTGAAGCGGAGAATTAACGTCAAATCTGTGGGGTGTTCATTCATCAGGAGGGGCGTGCGCAGCGTTATATTTGCTTCTGTGTGTTTGTGTATGTTTTGGTGACCTCTCAGTCCATTATTATATCCCTCCGGTCACATTTGTTGCCCAAAGGGTATGTGCGATGTACTGTGAACACCCCGTGCTCATGTCACAACCCCTGCCACAACAGGGATCAATATTCTATTTCTATGCTTAAATTATTTCAATTGAGGTTCTCATAATCATAATTCTTTTTCTTCTCAGATGATGAATGACCAAGAAGAATCTTCTCCTGACAGCTGCGTCAAAAAGGTAGGACCTGTTCATACAAGTCTAGTCAGCTTTGTGTTGGTTTTGTGTCAAATGAGTCAGCTGTGCACACGTGCTGCAAAGGTGATTGTCAATGCAACAATATGTCCGATTGTGTGGAAAGAGCAACAGGACGATGTCATAATGTACCCAAACATTAGCAGACCCAAGTTTTCTGTAAGTGTTGTCATTCAATAGCAGGAACCTGGCCTGTAAAATACGTTACATTCTCCCACAAGATTTTAGAAGTGCTTGAAAATTCCCAATTTCCAATCGAGTTCCAACGGCCTTCTTCTTTTGTGTGTATTTATATTCATATTTGGAATGTACAGTATTGCTGACCAGTAAGACATCTCAGACTCTGAAACACCACTCTTCAGAAAAAGAAAAGCTGCACTTTAGGAAACCTTCAAGCAAAACAATACACTGACACTGGCACACAAGAGCGATACATCCCATTAGCCAGTCGATGATCACTTTATGAGGTGGTGAATTTATTGAAGAGACTTGGCAGCTCGCCTTAACAGCTAGTGTCGCCAGGTCAGGACAGGCCAGTGCTGGGGTGCATGTCCATCTAATGGTCCATGAAAGAACAATGGCCCTAACCAAGTGGACACTCTCTGCGAGAACCTCCGTGAAACCATGAAGGCATGGCGGCAGCTGAGGTCACTGGCAATGGGGGTCGCGGAGTGACATCAAAATGAGCGATGAGCAATAAATTATGTGAGGGTTTTAGGTTGACTAATGATGTTGGATTTGAGATGTTTGAGAAATCTCCTATTATAAACTATAATACAAGTACAGTACCATAACTACCTGTACAAATACAAAGCACAGAGGTTTGAAATGGGAAAAAAGGAAGTGTAAAAAAACAAGCGTAGTACCATGTTGTGTCACAACATGCCGGGCAGCACTAAAGTCTACTGGAAGAGATGGCCCAAAATGAGGAAGAAGACGACGACGACGACACCACTTCAGTGTGACACAGTATACCACATGTGCATCCACAAAACACACAACACAGTATGACAGGAACGATGATGAAAGGACAATGATAACTTTGCATTCCTAGCAGCTCTGGCTGATTATATTAACAAAATATTTTATCTTATGTAATATTACAAAACAAAATAATTTCCATATTATGACAGTGTGATCATACCGAGCTTTAACTAAAGCATTATGATACAAATAAAACTTCTTAGTTATCAATTTTTACAATTGTGTACCAAAGAATACACTCGCTCCCGTTTACACAGTGTCCCCGAACGCATTTCACGCGCACAGCTGCGATGTAAACATGAACTTTTGTTCATTGAACAGAATTACTAAAACTTAAGCTCCTGTATTTGTTTAAGACATGGTCATGATGGTGTATATTTATTTATTTTATTTTTTTTCAAACAAGTGTTTTATGTGGTCTCTCTATATCACAGATTTTCGCATTTTCTGTGTGGGTTCGCGATGAACTCCCGTGATGAACGAGGGTTCACTGCATTCGGTTTTTCAACTTTCCAGTGTTCCCCCTTTTCCCAAGCAAATGCATCTACATTATTTAAAATGTGAAATAATTGAAGATCCCTAATGCAACGTTTCCTAATCCCATCAATCATTATTCGAACATTATGAAGAAGAAGAAGAAGAAGAAGAAGAATCTTTTCTTGTCATGAACATGCATGCATGCACATGAAATTTGTTCTCTGCATTTAACCCATCACAGTGAACACATACACATGTTAGTGGAACACACTGGAGCAGGGGGCAGCTGAAGCGCCCGGGGAATTATATTGATTTATTAATTTCAATTTAAAGTCAAAGTTTTTTTGCAGGCATGCAAGACACTGACTACTACATTTATTGTAATCCTGTTGTATTCCCAGAGATTATTTTAAAAAATTATCACAAGATGTTTAAACTGCTGCCCTTTTCCTACATTAGTACAATGCGGAGAAATTGTTTTCTAGAACCCCAACACACATGCGCGGAAACACACATCATATTAAATGCTGCAAAACCGTACAATTACCGGCAGAATATTAAATAAACACACTGGCTCCTCACAGGTCATTATGCAGAGTGTGAGTCACGGCAGGCCCTCACCGGGTGGCAGCAGGCCACATGCCTGTTATGAATATGAATGAAATTATGCATGAGCCATTTCTTATGACATGACTCATTCATCCACATGATACACACACACATGCACACGCTCGTAAACAATGACTTCTCCTGCCTTCACCATCGTTATGCTTGATTAAGGCAAGGCTTGTTAATTGAGTTATAGCTTTGGAACACATTAAATAATTGTTATTGCATGCCTCTATTCTTTACCAGTTTGTCATGTGGCATTTGCTAAAAGAGCTACAATGAGTGTGTGTAACTTTGTTGCTAATTACCGCTAAATTATGTCATCACTGCATATTCTAGTTGACCATTTAAAAAAATACAAAGCACAAACTATACACAGTATACAGTATAAACTACACTGTGTATCTGTTTGTGTGAAAGAGGAGGTTTAAAGGTCTTGTCTTTTCAAGTCTTGTTGCTGTATCCTCAGTTTCTGAAAACGCGGATCGAGCCGTATTGAAAGCACACGTGAGAAAATGTGCATCCTCCCGTCTGCACGCAGACGGAAAATAAATAGATCTGCTATCTGAATCCCCTCTCTACTTACTGCATTCATCCTCTGCTCATTCCTTGGCACTCTGGCTTGCTCCGTAGACAGGACGATGTTGTTCGAGCTATAGATGGCTATCAGAGGCCATTGGGGAAAGTATCGGGGATTGTTTGATTTGGTCTGGTCCGACCACACAAAACCTGACTATCCGTCTGTTTAGCTGTCTAGGCCCTGCTTACATGTATTCTCCCTTGCACACACCCAAGTCAGTGGAAGTTAATAGGGTGTCAGAAGGGCTGTTTCTTTTTTAGAGTCCATGGATTTAAAGGCGATATAAAGATGGGGGGTGGTGCTGAAGACAGTCTATGCTTTGTGTGTGTCTCTGTGCTAATCCTCATCTTCAGAAGCGCGCTGCTGTCCACCCTGATGTGTGTAAACACTCGCGCAGATCAGATGGCAGATAATGACTTCCAGATAGACACCCTTTCAGGCAGCAGAGAAAATCAATGAGCACTGATTGCTTTTTTCCCAAGACGATCATCTCACCCCGAAGGCTACTATCTTTCTCTCGATTCCTTTCTTGATTTCTCTTCCTGCGCTCTGTTCACTCAGCCTTCAGATTAAATCAGTTCATGTTGCTTTTCACGGGAGGTTAACTGCTAAAGTGAAAAATGTCATTGAGATTTCTGTTACTCTGTCACACTTGGCCACTTATTTGGGTGTATGCTTGTCTTCAAAACTCCATGATGCTCTCCGCACAGTAATTAATGGATTGTCTGACAGATAAGCTCTCGCAGTAATTATTACTAGTCATTTCCAGATCAAAAGTATGTGTTAAATGTGTTTTGAATGGGTCGTGAGTCCTAAATGGGAGTATGACAGGGGGTGAAATGAACTGTAACCTTAGAGAAGATTTTCCCCACTCTATGTTGAAAGACATTACAGCCAAATGGGATTCAGCTGCAGCTGTGGGCGTGCATGTGCATACACTCGAGTATGAATCTCATTTTTTTTTTTTTTTTTTTTTTTTTTTTTTTTTGTTCTCCA
Organism: Phycodurus eques; assembly: GCF_024500275.1. NCBI lineage: Eukaryota > Metazoa > Chordata > Actinopteri > Syngnathiformes > Syngnathidae > Phycodurus > Phycodurus eques. Next base: position 20,171,776 of record NC_084525.1, read on the forward strand.
TATTATAAGCTAGAGAAAGGAGTTTCTAAGTAGGATCGCTAAATGACCCGAAATGTATGAGGGCTATTATGTGGACAGAGGGAGGCTCATGGGTCACAAAAGTGATCTATGGCTTCAGGCCATAGTTTACCTCCTGCCAACTCCACCTCAATCCCCTATTCCTCCCTCTGAAATAGGCTCATGATTGATTGATAATTATGATAATTTGTTTGAAATGATTATCTGGATATTATAATCACTGCCACCCTGGTGTGCGACGGGACCAAGTCATTTTTCATAGTGCTGAACGTCACATGTGCCCCACGGTAACAGGGATATGTAGCTGTGTGTGCGTGTGTGTGTGTGTATCTGTGTGTATCCGTGTGTATCTGTGTGTTGGGTGTGAATGCTCTTGGCTTGCTGCTTGGATCCCTGGGGCTCAAACTTGAAATGAAGACTGTGGAGGTATGATCCAAAGAAAAGAGAAGGGTCCAAACACTAGCAAAAAATTAAAAGAACATATTGCACTAAAACGTTTTTGTTTTGTTAAGTTTTGACCGAGTTGTAGTAATTAAAATTAATTAAAAAATAAGCCGCAAAACTGTACAGGCCAGTCTTGCCATATAAAAGAAAACAAGTATTTTGCCTAAAACTTCTTCCATTGGAGTTTTCCCATTTATGTATAGTGTAAATATGATTTTTGCATGGTTTTGAAACTTTGTAACATACTGTATGGTCAAATAATACTTTTGGGGATGGATGGTTAGAGTATCAGAGGAACATATAGTGGAAGGATAAATGGAGGTTGGTGAGGTAGAGGTGAAATCCAATTAATCCGTTCAGAGTCTGGAATGTAAATACCAAAAAATATTAATTAATAGCTGTATTTTACATTCATAAAGCAGTTTGAAATGAATATCAATGACTGTTGAAGTAGACAAATGAACATTTAAAATACACTTTTACTTTTATTGAAGAATTGATGACAGATGGAAGACGATAAAGGGAGATGAAGGAGCCATTTTTCATACATTGTTACGAGTTATTTCTTCAATTCTATTGTGTTTCTCGCTTTCCTCTGCAAATATGTGGCATTTGGAACTTTCTGTCAAATTGTGTGATAAAGGGTTCACGAGACAGCAAAGCGTATTCCACAGTTCAATTGTTTACTAACAAGTCAAGCCAATAAAACCTCCAGATTTGCCTGGCAACACTCGGCCAAGTTGGGGTGCAGTCAGGCCTTTCAAATAAAAGCATACCAGTATAACAAAAGTTTTGCCACACGTCCTTTGGCCCCATGGCTGTCTTATTTAGCAGTCATACTCAAACTATTTTGTGATTGTTTATCTTGGGTTATTATATAGCTTGCTTTTATTTTGAAGGTCTGACTTTTTATCGGATGGTGTTACGCCGATGTTGCTGAGCAGACGTGGGAGGGTTATTGCCTTGAATTGTTAATCAAGTACACCTTGCCGTCTGTTCAACCCTTTTTTACAACTTATGACATGCTTCTGATGAATGTGCATAGGTTGAGGGAATTGAATGGCAGAGTCACATTTTGTGTACAAAAAAAACGCATAGATGTACGAAAACTGGGACAAAACTTTGACGAAAAAGAAACAAATCGTAATAAAACTAGGGCATACAAAAACCGAGGTTCCACTGTACAGATGAATGGATTTTGGTAGATACAATAGGTCGATAAAATGGCAGGCTGGCAGGTATGTATGTTGGTAGGTTTGGACTATAAATAGCTCGAATAGATGGGTGTGCATATTGACGAAGAACTGCTTATAAGTGGTAGGTAGTGATGGATACATATAGTAGAGTGATGGATGTAGAGACATATAGGTGGAACACACAAAGATAATCCAATCATGAAGATATTGAATGTGTTGTTGTCATTCTCCAACAGTAAGCAACTAAATCAAACGAAGGGGAGGAGTGTTATGTATTTCACGTTTGATTTGCGTGTGCGTGTATGTGTGTGGTTATTTGTGGTTTTCACTTTGCCCCAAGATGACTTAATGATGATATGGTTCTCTTTCTTCTGCTGGGCAGGGTTACGTTTTAATAGGGCCTGAGTGACGTGTTTTTATATGGCTGCATAAGATGAAACCCCCAAAACACTCACACACCCAAATATTCCGAGATTGTGCTCACATATTCAAAATCCTGCATGTTGAAGAATGTTTGCTTTGTGGCACAGGATAATCTTTCAAATCATACGCTTGCCTCCTGACACTGACTTGATCATCCACAAATGAAGTTGAACGCATCTTAACTCAAGGAATGCTCACTTGTATATGCTATGTCATTTTCTGTATATATATGTATAGTCAAAAATAATATATGTTAATTCAAATGGTTGTGGTGATAACCATCCAGGGCGGGAAAAATGTGTTACACATCTGTATGTAACCTCTCTGTATATTCCACTCTCAAAATCCACAATATATTGCCTTTGTGTTTCAACACTTGTCAGAAGTGTCTATCAAGTTTGCAATAATCACATCAGAGTATAATATTTCTTTGATGGCTCTGTAGGCACCCTTGAGGACTGCCGTCCAATATTCTTGATTTTCAGAAGATCTAGTCAAAGTCAAAAGAGTATTTGAAAGGCATTTTGGAAATGGAAGACGGGTAAAGAAGGAATGAGAATTCGAACGGCCGTCATGCCTGGCTTGTCTGTGGGAACTTTTACAGCAGTGGCTACTGCAGTATACTGTCATTATGCCTCAAAGGTCAGTGTGTGTGTGTGGTTGTGTGTGTGTGCGTGTGTCTGTGTGTGTGTGTGAGAGAGAGAGACAGAGCGAGAGAGTGTGTGTGTGTTTGTTTACTGAGAACCACTTTTAGCTTCCAATGGCCATTGTCTGTATGCGACTGACTGCACATCTCTGGTATTATTGCTGATACTGCTCTCCTCTTAGTCTCATTTATTCCATTTTTTAATTCATTGAAATTAGTTTTTCCTTCTCATGATTTTTTTTTTCTTCCAATAATGTCTCTCCCTTTAGATGTCACACAACAAAAAGAAGACACACACACACACACACACGCACACTCAAATAGGAATACTGTAAATACAAGTTAAAGGTGCAGTATAGTGTGCGTTCTTACATGTATAAGCATTTTGTGTTGCTGTCAATAGTAGTTTAAGCCGATGGTCAATTAATGTGGGTAACTATCTGTGGTAAAATATTTTAGTACATTTTTGTCATTTCCCTTTAGTAGAATCTTCACACTCAATGATTGGCAGTATTCTTCTTATTGTGAGTGTTTTGCATATTTCTGCAATCGGCTGACGATCACTTCAGTGGTTACCCTGCCTCTCACCCAAAGTCAGCTGGGATAGGCTGAAGGTCAACCACCACCCTAATGAGGACAAGCAGTATAGAAATGGATGGATGGATGTTTTGCATACTGGAGGAAATATGAAAGCCAAAATGCGTCATTTACTGTGCAGCATGGCCTCTCTACTGTAGCGTGTGTGTTTGCACTTGTGGTTGCACAGACACGGTGACTTGTTGCTGGAAACAAGTCCAATTTAAACATCATAAAGTGCATAACTATTTCCTTCTAAATTCTCATGCGAACAAATTTCACTGAACCCTTCTGAATATTGTATAAGATGTTCTAGAAATACAGCACTCCTGGACTTTTTTAATCTAGGTGGATAATTAGTTTTTCTAATCATTTCCCAAAGTACTGACACTGCATGCGTGCGCGCACACACACAAACACACACGCACACACACGCTGTCTTGTCTATCAAGGCAGCGGCAAGTCCATTAAAGCAGACAGAGTGAATGCAGAAGGCAGGCCTCGGTCAAGCCTTGGTGGTATAACTCGATGACCCACGAGGCGTTGCCACGGAGACCAGGCGGCCGCGTGAAGGCGGAGAACAGAGTTGTGTGGTCCTGCTTGTCAAAAATATTTCCATGTCAGACAAGAAAGATAAAAGGTTCATCTTTGTGTGAGAATGTCTGGGTGCATTTAAAAGCCCACTTCTACAAGGGGGGAGTACCGTTTTTGTGTGTTTTCTCTGTAACACTGCTTCACTGACTTACATTTTATCATTTGCTCGGGGCAGCTTATTCAATGTCATATTTAATATCCATCCATCTGTGCATTTTCCGTACCGCTTATCCTCACCAGGATCACAGGGGTGCTGAAGCCAATCCCAGCTATCTTCGGGCGAGAGGCGGGGTACACCAAGATCTTGTCGCCAGCCAATCGCAGGGCACATAAACAAATAACCATTCGCCCTCACATTCACACCTACGGGCAATTTAGAGTCTTCGATTAACCTACCATGCATGTTTTTGGAATGTGGGAGGAAACCGGAGTGCCCGGAGAAAACCCACGCAGGCACAGGGAGAACATGCAAACTCCACACAGGTGAGGCTGGATTCGAACCTGGGTCGTCTGAAATGTGAGGCAGATGTGCTAACCGGTCGTCCACTGTGCTGCCATATTAAATATGTGCTATGATTTTAAAATTATGGGAATGGATGGCTTTGTCACTTCAAGACAAAAAGTACAAGAGCCATAGAGATGTCATCAGAGTTAGCTGCATGTTGGTAGAAAAATACCTATACCCACCCACCTAACAATCCATCTGAATCCATCCAGTATGATGCGTCCATGTTTTTGCTGCCAGAAGTATGTAACATTTGCACAAAAAAATAACCTGTAACATTTGCGCAAAAAAAATAACCTTTAAAAGAAAAGCAGATTGATAGAAGTGAAGGATGAGACGGGAATGGGGAATGAGGTTAGTTCTCCTCGCACCGAGTCGGGATGAAATGATAATTACAATTAAAATCAGAGGCATTATATGGGGCCAAAGAGGAATGATTATTCAAAAGATCATTTTAGTAATATTCTGCTGTCAGTTCATAGAGACCGTTTTATTTTCGTTTTTTTTTTTTTTTTTTTTTTTTAAGTTTTTAGTTTTTCAGACAAAGAAAGTGAGTGAGGAATGGAAACCTGCAGAGGACAAGAGGCAGCCGGAGACTGGAGACTGGAAGTGGGGGGAATTTGATGGGGAGGAATGCCAGAATGCCCAAGAGAGGCAAGACCTGGCAGCCAAGTTACAGACACGGTCTGTCTGGGGTGAGAGACAGCCAGGGTGGCCCCGCCAACACAAGGTCATGTAAAAAAATAATAATAATCATAAAAAAAAATCACCCGTTCTCCACCCACCCACCTAAACGTCCATCAGAATCTTTCCAATATGAAGCTTCCATGTTTTAGCTGCCAGAAGTATGTAACATTTGCACCGACATTAAAAAAAAAAAAATAAGAAAAGTAGATTGATGGAAGTGAAGGATGAGACGCAGTGGGTCTGTGCCGAACAACTCTTCGGGGAGCTTTCAGCCACAGAGTGCTAAGTGAAGCATAGCGTGTGTGTTGAGGCTGCTGTTCTCTGAGCACACAAGAGTTCTCACAGCGACAGAGGTGGGCACAAAAAGGCACAAAATATAAAATGGGTGGGCAGTGGAGATTGAATATAATTACTGAAAGATATATTGAAAAACACTTGTAAGTACATCACAGCGCATCATAACAAGCTCCACATATGAAGCAAATGCGCCCCCTAGAGGCTGGGAGCAGAATAAGAGCAATCTGATTGGACATTCAGTAAGTTTGTGAATACTATGACATTACTGGTCTTCTTGTATAATAATTCCAATATTTTAGCGTTGGTTAATTTAAAGTTTTCAAAACGCTAGCAAGATATGTATCGAGCCACATTTCAGTCCCCGGTTAAATAATAAATAATAGTTAAATAATCCGGCCAATAAACTAATATTGTTTCCTTTTGTGCGAGGCTGCTGTGTCCCCCGTGAGGCTCGTGATGATGTGCACATGAGCACATGATTGACAGCGCCTCTGTCTCGCCTCCTGTCTCAACACCCGCTGATTGGTTAGTTCTCCTCACACCGAGTCGGTCTAAAAGGATAATAATAATTCAAGTGAAATTAGAGGCATTAGATGGGGCCATACAGGAATGAGTTTTCGAAAGATAATTTGAATAAAATGATGCTGTCAGGTCATAGAGCCAGTTTTAACCTATATGACAAAAAGTGTTTGTTCTTTTAAAACTGCAAACTTCAGCTTTAAATTGAGGATTCGTTGAAAAACGGTGCTGCTGCTAAGCAAGAAAAAATGCGGGGCACATTACAAACAATGATGAGGAAATTCATGTTTGAACTCGTAATTCTGAAGGTTTATTTTTATGTTTCTACTCACGGCATGGTTTATCGTTTGAATCCTTTATAGTGTAAAAACAGTGTCTCTGCCTCTGCCCTTGCTTTCTCTTCACTTACCTCTCCCTGCTCCACCTTCCACCCCCTCCCATCTATCCCTCCAATCGCCGCTGAACACTACACTCTTTGACTAAGTCTTAATCTTCATTACAGGGCATTAGTCCACTGGGGAGGCTCTGTCTCGTCTCCCCGCAGCGCAGCCTGGCACTATCCTGCAAAGGGACGTCCCGCCACGGCATAGCACAGACCTCCTGCCGGCCCCCCCCGGCCCTCCTCAACTCCCCTCCCACCACCTTCACCTTGCTCGGCCCTTTGCTCAAATGAACTGTTAAATAAACGGCTGGCCCTAATCCACATCAAGGAGGCGTTAGGGGGGTTTAGGTGGCGGCGCTCGAAGGGAGAAACAATAGCAGCGGCCCTGGACGCCTCCATTTTAAAGCAACCATCAATCTTGCTCACCATGAGATGTCACTTTCTTTCTTTTTATAGCATAGACGTGATCATTAATGACTACATCTGCGGGAAATGAGACCAATAGTAATCTGAAGCATGTGGCCCGGCACCCAGCATTCATAGAAGTGAATGTTGGCATGTTTTGTTCTTACATAAAAAGACTCTTCATATAGAACCAATGTATATTTGTGCCATTAAAGGACGAATTCAAAATAAATATTTGAAGCCAAAGACAATATGTTAAGTCCAATACGTTACATTAATTTGTAGATATTCAAACTTTTAGGGTGGGAAACACAGTTTTAATCCCTCATAGTGCAGAGGTCCATTTTTTAACACATCATTTGCTTTACAAAAGTAGACTAAGACTTGTCATCTCCCTCACCAATAATAGTAAACAAAAACACCACGCACACACACAGGGAATCATCTTTCCCTGAGCTAACAAGGACATTTGACTGGCTTCCAATGGGGTAATTAAAAAAAAGGATGGCTAATTGAGTAAACATGTATCGAGGCCGTCACCCCTAATTAAGCCATTAGAGGAAGAGCACCCTCAGCCCGCTCGCTACTAATTAACACATACACGACAGCACGTAGAGACACCGACGACGACATGGAGATTATCTGTTGGAGAAACAATGATTAGGCCGAGTGGGGGATCCCAGGAGAGGTGGGAGAATGACAGAGACTCGCGCACACGCGCACTCACTGAGTGTGTGTCCTAGTACTAATTCATGGTGGATAATCCTTTTATTCACTTAGTTACATTGCAAGTGATGGTAACAGTTGACTGCGGTTCCCGGAGAGCGAGCCGTGTTGTGTTCATTCAAGCCTTCATAGACAGAAGCCGACATGGGCCGGCTCACTTTATACAATGCAACTCTGCTTTTTGTTCCTCCGTGCAGCTTATTGACTCAGGTAATAGACTCTCACAGAGAAAATTCAATAGGCAAATGTAATGATCCAGTCAAATCTTTATATACATTTACATATTTTGTTTGTGCTTCTTCACTCTGCTACATTAACGCCAAAAGCCATTTCGCTTTCCATATACCATGGGAATAAACTTTATACAGGAACCAAAGACTAATCTCAGCTGTGACATTTCAGATGGAGAAGCTCATATTTTCACAAAGAATACTTCCCTGGGGAGTATTATCCACAACATTAACCAGTCTGAGTGATTAACCCCCCCCCCCCCCACACACACACACACACACTTTTGGGAATATATTTGCGTGTATACGACGTGATTTATTCTAATACAAACCCATATCTAGTCAAATATTTAGTTGGATATTAATGGCTTTGCTCAATGAAAAGAAATTTTGCCATTAAAAAGGTCAGTCAGCAATTTACACTGGGAAACAAAATTGAATGCCGCTCAGTAGAGCCTGAATTTTAACATATGCATTACTCACTGAGAAATCTAGGAAATGTGTAAATAATGCAGTCTTGCAATAAAATGGGAGAATCATTTGAGAACATGGAGAAAATATATTTTTATTCTTCAAAATATTGAACTTGAAAATAAAATCACACACTTATCTGGATCCGCATCAAAATTAGTCCAAGACCCACTCCTCTAAAAAAAAAAAAAAATCCTGTCATCATTGAGTGAAGATCATGAAAATTACTTCAAAGGTTACATTTGATTTTACAGAAAATAAAAAAATCACATATTTTTAGACACAATCAGTTCCTCTCTATAAATAAAGCTGGTGGGCTTTATTTTTCCTGAGTGTACTGGATTTTCACAGCTGAGCACAAAAGCAGATTAGCCAGTCTTAAAGTAAAAAAAAAAAAGAAACGCATTAATTAAGTACCACTCCGGGGGGATTAAAATCTAATTATTTTCTGGAGCAGAAAGAAATATTTTTCCTTGTTCGGTCAGGATAACTGCGTGGTGTTATCTGTACCCAACCTTTTTTGCACCCCCTCCTCATGCACCATTGTGTGGCTGATTTAAGATCCCAAGCTAATGGGCATACCTGCCTGACAAACAGGCCTTCTTAACAGGTGACTGCTGTCAAGTATGTCTAAAATAACAGGTAAATAAATTAGCAATAAACTGGATTTAGGGGTAACAGGTAGGGGTGCCAAATTATTGCCGCTCCTAATCACTAAAGAGGTGCCATTCACTTGCCTTAAGAAGCCAGCATTTTTCACCACTTGCTGGCCACCGACCCCCTCAGCGCCACAACAAACTTGTAATGGAAGGCTCTCTGCTTGAGTTCCGAGCCTTTCTTTCACTCTCTTTCTCACCCCAAGCCTTTTCTCTCCCATAAGATTATCAGTTTTGATTACCGCCGGCAACAGGCTTTTAGCAGCGGTCGGAAGCGGCGTCTCATAGACCTGAAAGGCCCACAGCAGGTCGCAAGAAGCTTTTGAAATTATGGGGCATGGCTCAGAGGGAAAGTGCTCCGCGCGCCGCTTTAGGGGACATTTAATCAACTGCTGACTTTTGATAGTCAAATAACGGCTAATTACAGTAACACCTGCCTATGGGTTCAAAGGGTGGAACTGACTTAATGGAGCTATCAGAGGCAGAGACAAGAAAATGATTTTTTGGGGATGATCTTTATGTCTTACGGATTGGATAGAATAAAGCCTGACAGGTTGTTCATAAGTACTCCGAACACTGAGCATGATAAAATGTTTTCACATCCAATGTGTGACTGACAAGGATGGTGGGGTGCATGACACAAAACTGACTTTGATTAATGCTTTTGTAGTTAGAAAGTATAACTGTATATACTCTTTATTATTATTATTATTATTATTATTATAGCACCCTCCTGTTCGCCGCAACATTGCTTTTACAATGACAGATTTTCTAGACCAGTTGTTTTCAAACTGGGGTCCGCCGACACCCAGGGGGGCCAGGAGCCATAGCTTGGGGGTTTGTTTATTATGTGGCAGCATTTTAAAAAGTGAATACCTTTCTGTGGGGACTGGCAAGCCAGTAAAAGAAATATAATAAACAAGGACTCCTTTCGACCTTAGCTTCAGGCAAATTTAAAGCTCTGATATGATTTTGACTGGTCATCACATAAATCTGACATCCCTGCATGGTCTTTTTTTCAAGAACAAAAGGTATATATATATTTTTTTTTTTTTTTTTGGGTCCTATATTTTAGAGAGTGAAATAATATTTTTCAGAATAAAATATGTAACATTACAAGGATAAAGTTCTGAGTTTATGTTTGAAAAATAGGATTTTTCTTTTCTCTTACGATTCCAAGTTTTGATCCCAACAATACACATCTTTGTTCATGTAAAAGTAAGACTTTATTCTCAGAAATATCTATAAAATATGAATTCATCCTAACATTAGGACTTTTTGATGAAACATTTCTGAAACAATGTTTTAATTCCTATGGCATTTACACATAGTAGTCATGTTTAATTGATGTTAGGTTTATGGGTCCTTGGGGGAAAAGAATTCTCCCCCATAAATGGTCCCTTAACTCAAAAATGAGAACCCCTCGAGACCACCTTTCCCCAACCTTATTAAGCTACACACCACTGCTACCTTGGACTGACCCTTAAAATAAAAAATGTTTTTAAAAAATATTAAAAAGGTGATCTAACCAAATGGCAATGCCCCAATGCTTAATCATTCTAATCAAATCAAAACACATGATAAAATAAACACTCGATCTTTGATGGTATATTCAATTGGAAGAGTATTTTTCTGCTATTACTCTTGGTGCGAGCGTCAGCCTCACAGTTCTGAGGACCTGGGTTCAATCCCCGGCCCCGACTGTGTGGAGTTTGCATGTTCTCCCCGTGCCTGCGTGGGTTTTCTCCGGGCACTCCGGTTTCCTCCCACATCCCAAAAACATGCGTGAATTGGAGACTTTAAATTGCCCGTAGGCATGACTGTGAGTGCGAATGGTTGTTTGTTTCTGTGTGCCCTGCGATTGGCTGGCAACCAGTTCAGGGTGTATGTACCCCGCCTCCTGCCCGATGACAGCTGGGATAGGCTCCAGCACGCCCGCGACCCTAGTGAGGAGAAGCGGCTCAGAAAATGGATGGATGGATGGATACTCTTGGTGCACCCCCTGGAGGGGCAGTCCTGCAACCACAGTTTGGAAATCCCTGCTCTAGACATTTAAATATGATTTACTTACCTACTTGGCCAGAAATTGAGTTGAACAGCCACAAACAACAATGTGGTGGCACACACTTGAACCCAACTGTCACATTGTCACACACTGGCCATTTGAGGCGATTTGGAAGATGAGTAAAAGGTTAGTCAAAGTGATTACGTTTCCGTCCTAGGTTGCGCACACAGTTAACACACTTTCATCAAAGCATATTAAAAGCGACTTATACGTGTCAGTGTGTTGATCTCAGAGCAGGTGGTACCACTCTTGTGCTGCTACAAGCCCCCCTTCAACAGTCCCCACGAGTGACAACTTAGTCCCCGCGTTCCATTGTTCAGGGACAAAGACTACGTAAAGATTCGTCAGCGATTACAAAGCTGCAATGCAGCGGCTCAATTACTCAAACGTCGTGTACCACTTTAAGATATATTTGTTTGTTCTCCCGTGTGTGTGTGTGTGTGCGTGCGTGTGTGGCCCCTGTGAGATATTAACAGGTTTGTGGCTGTGTCAGCACCGCTGCGCTACGTTTTTAGTCTTTCATGTTCCATTTATTTGACCCCTGGCCCTCAAACATACGGCAGCTCCACTTTATACACAACTTGGCACCTTCACACACCCGCTCACATACACACATGCGCTTGGTTGCAGTACACACCCACACACACACACACACACACACACACACACACAAACACATCCGCGGCACTACAAACAAACCCACACACCTCAACAGAGCAATCAATTCCTTTCTGTGACCCTCTCCCTCTTTGTGCTATCACAAACCATATTTGCCCCATCCAATCAGTTTGATTAATCATGCACCAGACTGCAGCTTTGCAATCAGATGACCAGAGCATCCCACCCACTTCCCCCACTTCTACAAACATACACACACACACACACACACACACACACACACACACACACTAGTGTTTGTGGCTATTTCCCCATAGACATCACGTGTGACAGCACCATAAACTGCCCATTTATCAAAGTGTCCCTCGTCTAAACACACACGCGCACGCACACACACACACACACATACACACATGGATATTCCAAAATAATTGTCTTGGTGACAAAAACTAATCCACAGAATAATATATTTCTTGCTTATGAACCATTGCAAATAAAGTTGATCAATAATATTTGTTATCGGCGTGAATTTATTTGACTCAAACAAAAAATAAAATAATGTTCTTAGTGTAAATTATGTGTGCAGAGTTTTGGTTCAAAACAAGCATTCCTCATTTGATTCCTTTTACTGATTGGTGCAAATACGTCATAGATCTGTGGAAGTTTATTTTACTCAAGAGAGCAGTCAGATACAACAAACATAAACGCATATGTAACGTATATGTGTTAAGATGAAGTGTTGAAGATTTTGTCAAGGTGCACTTTTAGTTCCACAAAATGTATTAAACAATGAAATATAGAATGCTTTGACACATCAGCAATGTTTTCAGTATGAGCAGTTCAGTGTGATTGTGTAAATGTTTGTATCTATTCCTGAGAAGAAGCAAAAACACTGACTGCGTTTGTTCGATCATCAAGCAGAAGTGTTTCCAACAAATATTTAATATTACCAGATGAATATATGTCAGTTTGCCACAATGAGATGTACTTGTTAATGTTTGTGTAGGAAATTTGATATTTAATCATTAATCATTAGGAGAGGGTTTTTTTTTTTTGTAATTGTATTTTCTTTTCGATGTGGCACTATTTCTTCTACGTAAATATTGAACGTTTGCTCTCCTCGCAGCGAAAGCTTTGTTTGTTTGTGAGTTCACAAGCCGGTTGCCCTTCAGGAGTAGCTGCATAATTCGGGGAGGGCTTCATGCAGAGCTCATTCTTTATGGCCCAGGAGTCAATAGTAATAATGGAAGACATATTCATAGACGTGTGATGGCGGGGGTGGTCGGGGCTTGTTCTCAACCTGAAGTATCAGTTAAAGATTTAAAATCCCTTTTTTGTTTGTTTGTTTTACCCTTTCACGTGATTCAATTGTTTTTTGCTTGTCTCTCTCACATTTTCTTTCGTACATCTTACCTCCCCTTTCTCACCATCAATCTTTCAGACTGGAGCTTACAAACACATCTATGCTTTCCTGGCTGTGAAACAATCACGACTGGTTGTTATTCGTATGTGAATGATTTAGTGGCACAATTGAAGATTTGAGCAAATACTTCTATATGGCGTAAAATCAGTCAATATGTATGAAGCATCATACAAAGATTGTGCATACAGCAAAATGTGCCAACTGCCTGCACACAGCTGAAGTCTTTCTTCATGTGGTAACAGCTTCTGTCTGGGGCAGCCAGGAGCTCATTGAAGCCATTTTTATTGCTGGCCTATGTTCCAGAGGGCACCCAGTGTCAGTAATCAGGATATGGGGGTTATCCTGGCTGACCCAGGTATTGAGCCTGCTAGTGAGGCCCTTTTTCTCCAAGTTAAAAGCATCGACTTTTACTGAGAAGGCAGCCAACGTGGATTTTACATAGTGTAACATTTCTCACAACCAATCAAAGCAGTTGGATTTTAAAAGAGCTTTTCGTTCATCACAAAAGTCTTTCCCATTGGCAATGGACACTCAAAAATAGGCCCTTGACAGGAACAAAATAATGATCACTGAACATTTATACCTCCCTGAATTTTTAACAATAAATTTGAGATGACGGTAAATGCTTAAGAAAACACGATATTCCTCCTTAAAATCTTTATTCCAGGTAGAAATGGATAAGAATTCTCAAAATCAAACTATTCAACAGAATAACATCTGCTAAGTGATATATACTGATCGTCGTATTCAAAACAGCTTTTTCAACCAAATAAAATAACTCTACTTATCTTTGTTGAAAAATGTAAGCATGGAATCAGGTAAAACATCCTAAGAGGAATAATCAGTTGAGAATACTTGCTATGAAGCTACCAAAATTGTGTGCTAACTTAGCCAAACCTGGGAACCTCACACCATTCACTTCCCACCAGTTTTGTAGGTACTGTTTATACAATATTGCAGTAACATTTCCGAGTTCCAAATGGTCTCATACCAAATGTCGCTCTGTTTTTATTTCACATTAGCATTAGAAGTCGGTGGAACCACAACAGAGCATGCACTATGTGTTATTCAGCAGCCTCTTTAGGCACCAACATTACACCAACTTGCGCCTTCTACCGGTTGCTGCCAAGTCGTGGTGAAATACAGTACATTATGCCTCCATTGAATGAAGCGAGAGCGAATTGCCAACTAAAATACACAAAAATCCTGCCCACCCCGTCCCTCTTAAAAACTGTATAACAAACAAATGACTCCTGCCTGAAAAGAGCTGGACAAGAACAAAAGTGAAACACGCAGTTCTGTCATATTCCAGTATTAAGTTTTCCTAAATGTCCATCAAGCAAAAAAAGTTCTTAACAGCTGCCAAGGGAGACTGCTGATTGTTTTTGCAAAGGAATTAGGTTGACCTGACCCTCTTGTGCCGAGCCATCTTTTGAATGGCTGATACTTTATTTGTTTTGTCCCTACAACAACAGAACTCTCGGGTGTGCCGTAAGCGCACGCTCAGCCCGGCATTGTCACAAACATCTAGACTCACTTTTCCTCTCCTTGTCTCTGTGGCATGGAAAAAAATAAGAGCTCTATGGTTTCTACACAATCACAGGAGGCAACAGCGAGGTATGTGCGAGGCTGTGATAACACACAACGATGGGAGACAGATATGGGAAGGGTAGCAGTGGTCACGCATTCAAACACACACACTCATAGATCTCAGCACTTTGGCACTTTAAGGGCACAAAGCAGAGACAGGAAACTTCATGCTGAGGTTATTAGTGCTGAAACAGATGACTCAACTGCGATATTTTGGTGTCATTGTTTAAATATGAGCAATGGTAACACATTGTAAGATAGGCATTGGACTCCTACGCAACTTTCTTTGCTCTGTGTACTTGTGTGTGCTTGTGTGTTGACTGAGGGGCATTAGCTGAGAGTCCAGCAGTGTTGCAGGCACCCCCTATGGCTTGTCACGTTTCACTTTTTCCCAGCATGGCAAGTGTGGGTAAAAATACACATGCAAACCAAGAGGGTCATAATTACATGTTGAAGCAATGTTGCATAAATCTGGTTTTACGCTGATCATGCGTGGATTCTAAAGGTAAACTGAATCCCGACTTTATACTGATAGAGACCCAAAGGTATTTGGCTGTCGGGCTCTACAGCTCCCACCCTTGTTCTCTAGCACACACACACACACACGCACATACACACGCACACACGTGCACACGCACGCGTACACTTCTCAGCCATCAATCCCACAGTGACCCTGTTTCAAATTCATTAACAAGACTGAAAAACTTGCAGACACAGCAATTGCCTCAAGCAAAATAAATCCCAGCGCCGGAGGAAAGATCAAGCCTGCACGTGCATGTGTGTGTGAGTGTGTGCGTGCATGTAAATTATAGCAGTGTAGTGTCGTCAACTGCAGAGCGGAGGGAGGAATCTGTTTGGACAACTGCTGAATGTTTTGGTTCTCCCACAGCGCCTTGGAAAGCCACGCAGCCACTGTATCTTTTACAAATTAGCCTGTGTCGTCTACCAAGCACTTTGTCTTAACCCTGGCCTAAGCTCTGTCTGCCCACTGCAAGGGCAATCTTGGGTTGGTGCAATTAGGGTAGGTGGGGATTATAAAAAGAGAAGCGCCATCGTGGATCGTTGTGCCCACACTGGAGGTTTGAGAACAACAAATGTTAGTGGTTGACATTGACTGCTTACTTCTTACGTCTATTGAGTTAAATGTTTTTGTACTTGAAAACCCTTACAACGTTATTAATGGATTCTTATTCTAAATGAGAAGCAGTGGAACCTAAGAGTGGAGTCTGTGTTCGTTAAAGGAAGCAAGTTTTCCCATTGAAATGAATGGAAATAGAATCAATCTGTTCCAGGCCCCAGAACAAGTCGCCGGAACACCCGCATCACAGCTCCGGCAGCGGGCCACGGCTTCCCCAGAAGATGGACGTGCCCGGCCTCAGCAGCTCATCAGCTCATGAGACGCCGCTGAAACCGCAACACTTTCCAGAGCTTCACTTGCACTTTTCACTTTCTTGGGAGCAATCCTGAGAGCACATTTAGAGCGAAAAACAAAAAGATATGTACTATATGTGAAATATGTGATGCATTGAGCGAACAACATTCACAATGTGTGAGAGAAAGCATGAGTGAATGTTCTCTGTGGATGTTGTGACTCTTTGCGAACTGAAGCACAGTTCATAAACAGATTTACTCATCTATATTGAATACAGCGGGAAGTGCAGCAGACCACAGCTCACAATAGTAGAATACATAACTTGTGTGATATGATGACGCCATGTATGATGATGGTTCAAACTCCCAAGTAAAGTTAATTTAACTCTCCTGAAATGTGTGTTTTGTAAGGGAAAACACTACTACAAATAAGATCTGAAACGAGAAGACTATTCATGTATGAATGAAAAGTCAACATTGTACGGAACATGTGGCATGGACGCTTGATACGGCACGTTGTGTGAAGTTTTCCATCTACTGTTGGGTGTAAATGTCCATCTGTGTCTGGTTAGCGTAACTGCTACAGTAGGCCAGTAGTGGAAGAAGGTCAAAGCGAGTCAGTGACAGCGAGAGCTTTATAGGCAAAGATAGTTTGACTGCATGAATGTCAAGGCATCCGCACAAGACAAAGATAGTGTTTTGATGGCATGATGACGATAAAGTGAGTTTTCCAATTGGTGGGTGATTGGCAACCTTCTAATTTTGTGAGCCCATATAAAACAACATGGCATGCGCCTCACTTTCTCTTTTCCTCTTTTTTTATGTCTCCTGTTTTTGAGATGTAAAATGTCATAGAATATTAGGTGTTCCAGCCTTGAGGAGGAAATCATTTGGGCTGACTTGAGTCGCAGCTTAACAGTAAAGCCATTGTTCATAGTCTCAGACACCAACACCACTTTCCCCAAAGAATCTGCAAAGAAAAGTGGCCACCCTTCATTTCATGCCACAGTGGGAGTAAGTGAAGATACAGGAAGATGAACTGAACAGGAAACACCTCTGTCATCATGAATACATTTAGTAATGATACATTGTTGCAGTGAAGCACTGCTGACGTCCTTCCCAGCCCACACTTGGCTGTTCCTCACTTTTCAGGGGAGGGCAACATCCTGACAAATCCAATTACACAGCAGGGGATTGATTGTCTTCATTCTTTAAATAATATCGTCAGTACTTTTTGAATAATAAGCGAGTGTGAGTATTTATCTCACGCAAAAGGACAGTTATATATGATGTCATCTTTGGCTGTAAATGCCTCCACATTGCTCCTTGAACTAGAATGGCACCTGCAGACCTCGGCCGAAGTCAATCGATGCTATTGGATCAACAATACTCTTTCTGAGCACTTCCTTTCAATGTTAATAAAAGTGGAAAAGACGTTCCTGGATCCTTACTTTTTATCTGGATCTGTAACAAAATGTTAGTGGTTCTTCCAGCGGCAGTGTGTGGGTTTCCAATGCCTTGGCCCAACCAAATATTTGCGCCTGCTAATGTGTGGACCAGTTTTCCCAAATTTGCCTCAAATATCTGTAATGTACACCGGTTGAATCATTGGCAGACCATGCATACATTATTCGTGCAGTTGTCCTTTTCCGCAGATCTTTAGATGAGTGCTAAAGGAACGCAACAAATTGAGACACTGTTTATCTGTAGATGGTGGTTCAAATTCAGCTGGTGTCACTCATTTATTTCTATTTTTACACACGCTCATATTACATATTAAATAATGCTGGCATGATCTCATCCTAGTTTAGTCAATATTTTAAACAACTGTAGACTTTAATGTGCTATGTTGGTTTGTGTTGCTTTTTGTTGTTTAGCTTTTAATTTAAAAACTACGTTCACAGCCCAGTTGTTTTCTTCAACACGTAACCGCTGGAATTTACCAGTTGGAGGGTAGTGTCTGAAATCATTCCTATTCGCTATACGCCATGACATTTGTTAGGCTCATCACTCTTCTGTGTGTCCTTTCCTGTGTACAGTATATTGTACGCATAATGTCAATCTCATTCTGCGTGGCAAATATTTGCGTGGTTGCGAAGTTTCTGGGACCCCAGGGTTACACCCCAATAAACAGGGACTCCAAAACAGGTGGGGCAGGGGAAGTGAGGCAAGCGACGTCAACGCACCAGTTACAACCTTAAATTACTATTTTAAAGATGATGACCAACCACTATGGCCATTTTACCCTCAATTGTCTTAAATTTTGATTGTACTCTTATTCTGTGTTAAATGTTTCTTCAATGCTTGTAGTCATAGATATATGCTTGTGAGCGTTCCAATAATTGTAAGCAGCAGTTACAAGAAAACAACATAAAGCAGAAGGGAAGTCTGGTCGGTCGAGATTCATCCACTTCATTTTAAAGGGTCCTGATGAGTGGTTGTCAGGTCTTTGCCAACAACACACAGGCCATGTGTTGCCGGTTGTTATCAAAGGCACTGAGAGAATATTTGTGGGTACTGCTAAAATTTACCCGTAACTGTTATTAAATCTTGAGAAGCATAAACTCAGATGTTTGGGGGGGTTTTCCAACCATAGTAGAATATTGCCTCCATAAACAAAGTATTTTCTGTCATAATTTTACAAAGTAAAACCACTGAATACACCCACTTCTGAAGAACCACATTGCCCCGATTAATCAGGGCAGAGGGAAAAAGTAACAGGCTCATTTACAGGAGCGAAATGTTGGAAAAAGCTGAAAAAAATTTAAAGTAAAGGTTAGTGGGTCATAGAGTGACCAGCCGACATGGCACTTTTCAAACATTTTGTACACTACAAATGCGCACAAACAGTATGCACACCCGAGGGGCAATGTTCTCTCACAGTGGTGCTAGTAATTGAATCAAGCCAGAATCGAACACGGCCCCCCATCCTCTTTCCTATCCTCCATTCGCCTGCCCACTCGCTCACCCCCGCCCTTGCCTCTGCTTTAAAAAGGTAAGCTTTGTGGTTAATGGGATGCAGATGTGAAGTGAGTCCTGCACGGTAAAGGTGCAGAGTCAGAGCCCCCACATGCACCCCTGGCCACGAATATATCTTCATTGCCCAGAATGCGGGTGTCCTTTTACATCTGCTCCAGCGCGTCAAATCACACTCATCTGTGTGTGTATCGTGTGTGTGTCTGTGTGTGTGCGCAAAGGTGTGCAACAAGGTGGACACTAATGTGCGTGTATGTGCATGTGTGTGTGTGTGCCTGTTGTGGAGCCCTGGGATGTTACTGACACGCATCCCTATCGCCAGGTCCTGACAGCTCCACACGTCTGGCTCCAATATCCCCCCACTGTTTTTTCGGAAACACCATCCCATACAACCATTCGCCTTGTAATGACACTCGTTAGCTTGTGTGTATGTTGGGGTGTGTGTGTCTGTGTGCGTGTTTCAGCAAAAAGATTGAGTTACAACATGAAGCTCTGACTCCATGACATTACTGGATGTTTAAATATATGTCCTGCCTATGTTTAATTTTCCTTATTGCAATTTATTATTTATGATGAAACTCAATAAAAGTTGTTGTAAACCTTTTTTTTTAATGAGCTCACTGAGGTAAATATCCACATGAAACGTGAAATGTCATACTCAAGCCCAATAATATTCTTCCCCAAAACTTTTACTAAAAAATACTTGATTAGAAACTAATATCATGTGTAAAACTAAACCTTCAAATATTGATATTTATTAAATGATAAAAAATCCCCCTGCTCTGTACCACAAACTCTGTCCAATTCAGGCTCTGTCCCCAGCAGCACTTTGTCCTAATTATGCTTTTTTACCAGGCCTTTTCTATTTCAGTCCATTATACTGCACACATGTAATTATGGTCTAAAGCACTATATGTTAGCCCTAAATCTGGCTTGTCACTTGAAAACCTCAGGATCGCTTTCCAAAACTTGACATAGCTGTAATGCTGTCCAGCTGCTGTTCAAAACATATGGAAGCAGGACACCATTTGATGCCAACATTATAGAGATACTCTATACATACTGTATGATCACACAATAATCTTGTGCATGCAATTATTGGACATTATTTGTTTCACTTTTCATTAGCCAGGGTTATAATAGATTTGGATTTTTCAATAGTTACTTTTTTATTTCGTTTTCACTTTTGTTTTTCAAATTCAGTTGGCTTTAATTGTTTTTTTTTAGAGTGGGTGTGTTAGTTTTTATTAGATGTAAAGGCACTTCCCGATGACGTCGCTTCTAGGCGACACACAGTAAGTGAACAACAATTCCCAAACGACTGTTCGGCCTTCCTTGCTCCGTACAGCTGTCGTAAAAACCGGCCAAGCCGAAATAAATACATTCAGATACACCCAGAGAGCTCATGGAGGAAATTAATTGACAAAGACAAAAACCAAGGATATTTTTGCAATAAGTATAGTAAAATGTAGTTTAGGTTAGTTATTGTTTTTAAAAAAAGTATTTTAATTTTATTTCTTTACGAAAATGCTTCTTAAATGTTTGTATTCGTTGTGTCTTAATTTTTGTCTTTGTGAATTGATTTAAAATGTATGCATTAGTACATATCAACATGCAAATAATGTTTCAAAAGGGGATGGTTTGGTCAGAAAGATTTATGTAGACAAATAAATAGTTACAATTTCAAGTACTTTATCAAAATAAATAAGTTATAATATTGTAGAAATCTTCCTTTATTTCAGTAGTTTAATTCAAAAAGTGACATATGGATTTACTTGACACAGTCTAATATGTCATGAGTTTATATCCATCCATCCATTTTCTGAGCCGCTATCTCCTCACCAGGGCCCGCGACCCTGGTGAGGAGATATCCAGCTATCTCCTCTATCCCAGCTATCATCGGGCAGGAGGCGGAGTACACCCTGAACTGGTTGCCAGCCAATCGCAGGGCACATACAAACAAACAACCATTCGCACTCACATTCACACCTACGGGCAATTTAGAGTCTCCAATTCATGCATGCTATTAGGATGTGGGAGGAAACCGGAGTGCCCGGAGAAAACCCACGCAGGCACGGGGAGAACATGCAAACCCCACACAGGCGGGACCGGGGATTGAACCCCGCTCCTCAGAACTCTGAGGCTGACGCTCTAACCAGTCGTCCACCGTGCCGCATGAGTTTATATATTTTTTTTTAAATAATTTGGATGATTATAGCTTAGATGTGACCAACAAAACTAATTCACTGTCTCAACAAGTGTGAATATCACATAAGAAACAATCAAATGCCTTCTAAAATGCATTTTGCTTAATGAGGCTACGTAATGAGTTTCACTTTTTAAATTCAACTACTGAAAAAATGTACTTTTCTAATGTATGTGTTGAGCTGCAGCTGGAATGTGTAATTATCATACTCCGTTACTGACCCATTCAGGCATAAAAATATCTGTCTGCCTCGCATTTGCTGTCCAACCAGCCTTTGTCTCGTCCCATCCAGATGGGTTAGACACAACATGAATGATGCAACTACCCTGGCCTTCATCACTCTCATCATGCTGCTTTACCTCAGAGGATTTAGCAGCCGCCACAAGCGAAAGGAATGAAAAACGTGTAATATTGTCATTTGTACAGTAAAGTGAAGTTTTGATGCGATCCCAAAGGATTTATCTATAAATGACAGCACAAATATTGTGTATTCTGCTTATTTTGGTTGATATCGCCCTTAAGTTGATGTGCTCGATCATATGCTAACTCTATTCTGTTTGCCCTGTCCCAGCAAGTTTTAAACATCATTTAATTAATGGGACTGGTTTCCATTTTTATGTCTCATGTCAAATCTTTTAAAAGTGGAATTTTCAAAAGACACAAGCACACCCTTTAGTGATCACAAAAAAAGCATATGAAGAAAAATGTGAAATACAACCAGTGGAGAAAGCAAACATTAAGACTTTTCCATTAGGCCGTCAGGGGGAAGACAGGGAAAAAGAAAAGACACGCTTAGCCAAATGAGTGCAATGAATGTAAGGGAGCATCAAGGAAGGAAGCAGACAAGGATATGCAGAGGCAGCGCAAGAGGAGACATCCCTAGAGAGACGAGGGCCGTGTGAGTTAGCGAGTGAGCGGCCTATTGACACACACACCGAACCACAGATGAGTGAGGAAATCCCTTCTGTGCGCACCCTCCATAAAAAAACCCAGCTGCAGGCTGTTTGTGTGCTTGTGTGTATGATGAGTGAATTGAGGGGTGTATTTAGTTCATATCGTGTATTCTACCCTTTTGACCCTCCGTCTGTATTGAGTCATTCAAAAGACCTTTACATACATTTTGCAACACGCACACACGCACACACACACACACTAATATTAATTTAGCCCGTTCCTCTGCAGATGGCTGCTTACTGCTCTGTTAGTTTGCAAGTCTGTTTGAAAATCTGGTGCAGTTCCTCACTGTAACGTTCAATGTCACACACCCACACACAAACAAACACTCTAACGCTATGACCCATGGATTACTGCTCTTCAGTTCAGGGGTTAACTTCGACTATTGTTTTGTACATCCGCTCGTGCAGTTTTCGAACTGAACTGGTTGGACAAGATGTTGGAATGTGAATTGTTTAAGTTTTGGATAAGTTTGTAAACTTACGTGTTGAGTCACCTGCATGCACACAAAACAGAAAACTAAAAGTACATCACTAAAATGTGTTTGTACAATGTCTTGTACTCTTTTTGAACCCCTTGATACTTAACTGCAGGGAACATACAGGAAATATACCTTGCTGGCCTGAAAAAAAGGAACAGAACAGAAACAGTTACTTGAGAGGCCTGTAAGCAGCTCTAAATTAACTCCTTCGATTGCCTTATTTCTAACAGTGTAAGCACCTTCGGCCTATTGAATATCAAAAAATGCTCAGCTTATTTAATGTGGCGACAAGAGGCTCCTGCATCTCCCAATACATGACAGCTACCGTATGTTTCACAAATGGATGCACTAAATCTTATTGCAAGGGGGCCTTGAATGAGAAAAAAATATTCATATTGAAGTCTCTGTAAAGCGAAAATAAATGTCTTCTGAGTTTGAGACATGACAGAGTGTTGTTAACAACACGGACAAATTTGAATGATTAAAAAAACAAAAAAGTTTATAAAATGAGGCTTCAAAATCATGAAAAATCAAGCCCCTGTCTCCACTCTTAAACGCTGTGGGCGTGTCCGCTTAATGCACTAAAACCACACCCCACACAAGTGTCAACTGTCCATCAAACACCACCACTACGTCATCTGGCATCTTTCTTATGCGTAGACATAACTACATGCTTGAGCCCTGATATTCCCTTAAAGCAGAGGTGCCAAACTCCAATTCACGGTGGGCCAAAATTAAAAATTGGGACAACGTCGCGGGCCAAACTCAATATTTAATGAAACATCACTGCGATGTGCATGTTTCCCTTCTCTCCAGAAATGTAGCGCTAAAGTTTATCATATGACAACAAACTTAAATTTTGCTTAAACACTGAATCTGGAATAAACAAACTTTAATATTATAAACACGATAAATCAAATTTGCGATAAAAGACATCAGTGGTATTTGTTTGTTGTTTTGTATTTAAATAGATTACATGAATTCTTCTGTCTCTCCATCTTCTATGTATCTATCTCCAACTACCTTTCTTTTTGATGTAAATCTTTTTTCAAAGGCCAACAACATAACAGCCCCAAAAAATAAGAATGTCCTTCAATTAAAAAGCCAAACTTCAAACTAGTAACAGTCCCTGCCTAGGAGTTGATAAAAAAACATTAATTCAATTATGTTATATTTCTTGTTACAGCCACGTTGCTCCGCACACGACAAACTTTACTTTAGTGAACCGATAATCTGCCTCCCACCTGTCTTGGAAGTTAACCGTTTTCCATCTTTCATTTGGCCATTTTTCGGGAAGGGGAAGTGTAAATTTTCTCGAGGAGACTGGTAGCATAATTGCTAACGACTGCAACAGAAAGCGAATGGGCGCTCGTCGGTCTAGACTGATGGGACAACACACTAGCAAAGCATTCTGGGATTTGTAATATTAGTGGCGCATGTGCTATAAACTGTGGGGCCAGCTCTAATACACATTTGATATGGTCTTGTGGGGCAAATATAATTACATCGTAGGCCAAATTTGGCCCCCGGGCCTGAGTTTGACATGTATGCCTTAAAGCCTCTGGTTGCAGGGATGCATTCCACTGGGTCATCTTCAGTGTTGCCACATTTACCTTGAAAACGTAACTTAGTTACTTTACTGATTACTTGAACTTAAAGGTAACTCAGTTACTTTACTGATTACCTGATTTCAAAAGTAACTAAGTCAGAAAAAACTAACTTTTTAGTTACTTTCAGCGAATGTCAAGTGCCCGGAATATCACTTATCCACAGTACAAAAAAAAGCATTAACTTAACCGTACCCATTACTTGGTATGCCACACAAGTTACAAAAGATGTCATCAACGTGAAGCAACAACTTCAATATTAGTGTAGTTGAAGTCACATTAAATGAGCAACTTAGTGCAGACTTGACATTACGACACAATACAATACGCAATGTCAGCCGTACTACTTCTTCCACGACCAACGATTTGGCCCTACGACGCCAAAATGAAAGGTCAAGCATGTTTGATTTTTTTTTGGGATATCTTCCGTTTAGTGTGGCATATCAAGGACAACTCTCCGACAGCGCACCTCTACGTCGACTCAAAGGATTGCATATTGCTTCGCCCCCCCTTGCTCGCCGTTGTCAACATTTATTCATGCACAAGAACCAATGTTTACCGAAGCTTTAGAGGCACCACATTTTCCTCTTTTTGTTCTTTTTTCCATTTCCCCAACACAATACAATACATTGGTTCGATCCATTGTTATCGGCGCCAGGGTAACGAGTGTATTCGGTCATGTTGACCGGTGACACGTTTTCTGGTTCCGCCTCTCCAACAGTGTTTGATTTGACAAGATAAAGCCCAGTGATCGTAATAGACGGGATACGGTGGTATCGGAATACATGTCGTGTAGTGTTGCCACTGTCTAACCAAGATACGGCAAGATTTTATGGCAGTAGTCTGACATTTGTGCAAGACCAAATTTGTCTTGTCGTCTGATCCAGGCATTAAGCGCCATATCAGCCCGAAGACCCTGTCTCCACGCTGGCTGTTAAATCTGACATTTTTTTTTTTTTTAACTCCCCCCTTCTCGCTCTTCTACCAGTGTGTGCGTGACGTATGCACACTCAAGGCCAACTACGAGGCACTCTAAAGCAGCCACATCAGCGGACTATCCGAAGGGAAGATGCATTTTCGGAGTGTAGGCATAGCTAGGTAGGTAACTGCACATCACCATTGTGTCAGATAACCACAGATGCAAACTAAGGCACTTAAGTTCTTATACGGTGGGGGAGGGGCGACTCATGCCCCGTTTTAGCCACGCCCCCAAAAAGTTAGGAAAGCTGAAAATGTGAAAGACAATTTAACGCTATAGTGCCACAATTCCGTGCTGCATTTGCTGTTTTCAGCACTTATCTTCAAACATGTAAAATGTATTTAGAAACAAATCTCTGAATTCACTTTACAGAGTCTTTAATGTAACATGTCAGAATGTTGCCTTATAATAGCCTTCAAAATAATGTCTCATTTGAAGTAGAATAATGCCTCTGTCATTGCCTCAGTGATTTTGGATCACCTACTGTAGGTTCCTGTAATATTGCGGGACCAGCTAGGACAACTCATGTATTGTTTGAGCTAGCATAGTTCCCAACTTTACTGTTTAGAGGTATGTTCTTTTAAATTTTGTGATCCGGAAATTATCAGACAATGTTTATTTAAACACATGATGATGTCCTGACACAGAGTTATTGCCTTTTTGTTTATTACTCCTGCCAAACAAGTGATCAAGAGGACCATGAGGCATCGTAATACTGCCTTTATTTAACACAGCAAAAGAATAGGTAGAATGTTTTTGTTGTTTTTGTTGTGACCCACCTCAACCCCGCCAGACCTACGTGGCCTCCCCTGAAGATAATACAGTACACCAGTTAATTCTCCCTAATTACATTCTTCACTGACAGAAAGTTGGCCCCCACCTCTCCTGCCAAGGTGCCAAAACTTGCCATAGCAGGATATCAGAATGGAGGATCCATCCACTGTATGAGTGAAGAAGGCAGGGAGATAACTGTTGATGACATATTAATGAATGTGTGTGGATGACACACACATGCACGCACACACACATATTGGTGAGTGTCGCTACTGTGCACAGAGTGGAGTGAGCTCATGTGGATATGACAGCCAGTGATGGATGGTGTTTAGTGTAAGTGGGGAAATGTAGGGGAAACCTGTTGCTCTGTCACCAGCATCTGCAGCATGTGTAAAAGCCTTCTTGAAGGCAATCGAGTCAGCATTACTCCGCTGGCCTACGTCGTCGGTTCTTTTCATGATTTATTGATCTGTAGATGTGTATCATATTTAGATCATATTTGATGGCTGATGCGTTTGGTGTAGTGTAGATTCAAAGCATTTGTGTTGTTTGGGAAGAATGCAGATACAGTACGTCACTGATTGATGTAATTCGAAAACATCGGGCTCACATTGGTAACATAGCTAATCTGTTTGTTTAAGCTACAGTTTCACTGTCAGATGTCCGATATGAGATTTTTATCCACATTTGTAAGAGGCCTGATTCCTATCTGATGAAATCCAATTTCACGCTTTTTTTTTTCTTCTACGCTACCATGACGCAGATCCAAATTATGCCACTTGGGAGCAGAAAAAATTGAATCGCGTCCCTTGAATCTAGTGCTGTATGTTCAGCCTTAAGCACTGTATAATGAAAAGCATGCTTTTCCAGTTTTCTGTTTTGCATTTTTATTATTTAAAAAAAAAAAAGTCTGTGTTTTAAATGTTTTTAAATTCTAAAAAAAAAAAATCACCATATTTGGAGATACATACTTTCCATTGGACATTGAAACTATTTGTATGTAAAGTCATAAAAGTTTTTTTTTGTCAGGCCAGAGTTTGACTGAGCTGTATGAGTTTAGGTTACAGAAGTTAGCGTGCATTTGTCTTTACAATGTAATTATGGGATTTTGGGGAGCCTACGGCCTCTCAATGACAAAGTCTTCTTGCTTGGAGGAGTCCACGCTTGATGGGAAATCTATTAGAAAATCAATTTCAGAAAGCTAATACATGATGTTGGTACCTCACATGTTGAGGTTTTTGTTTTGCTGATGCACGAAGACCATTTCCACCAAGTGTGGAATTCAGTTTTATTCAGTTTGGTATAATTTTATGTATTATGATTTTGTTACTTTTTTAAAAAGATTTAAGTGATTTAAATAACTGATCATTATTACACCCTTTGGCACCTCATCCCCGAATAAAAATATTGAGATTGCTGTATTATATCTAGATAGATTTTGCAGTCTCAGCAGCATTCCCCCCCCCCCCCCCCCCAAGATGGATGCAATCTGAATGTAATACAATTCAGGCTTAAATAGATGTGTCTTCAAGGTCCAAAACACAATGACAATTATGAAGACTAAAGCTCTGTCTGTCTGTGGCTCCCTGTAGATTTCTGCGTCACCCGCATATTTCTGATGCTGTCGTTTCCACAGCAAGCAGTACAGAGCGCAACAAATCTATCTGATAATTTACAAAATACAGCACCGTCAGTTGAGCTTCAGGATCTGACAGGTTACAACCATACCACATTGCTATGATGTCATACTATTTAGGTTGATGTCACAATTTGTGCACCACACCTGGGGTGTGTTAAATGGTTACAAACTGTACTTTGGAAAACCTGACTATACTGCTTGGTGGAACAATGGAACTTAGTGTACCCAAATTCATCTCAAAGTATTTAAGTCCCAGTTTCACCTCTGAAGAGGTAGTAGAACATCTGTGCATCCCAATGGTTATTACTGAGCCTCTGCTTAATACAGCAGTGTGGGACTTCATTTCATATTCCATAAACATAATGGTTTCATGTGACTGTGTGCAGATAAATATCACAGACCTAGCCTGGGGGAGAGAAACGGGGAAGAGGGGGATGATCCTTTTTTTTATATCACATAATACAGCTTTTGTGTTCCCACATAGTACAAGAGGGCTTTTTCCCGGCCCCCTCCGCTAAATCCCTCAGCTATCTTTCAAACTGCGATAGTTACGGAAATTAGCGGTGCAGAAATCCATAAGCGTCAATCATCAGGGGGCTTATTAGTGTCTTTGTGAGGTTACGAAGGGGCACCACCTTTACATAACACACACAGACATCAAGGACACAAAATCAGTCATATGCGTCACAAATATTCAAAGATGGGGCTGGTTCTATCTGTATATACAGTATATCAGGAAGGTAAGACTTACAGAAGCATCTGTGTTGTGCTTCTTGTGATCCAAATTGTTCACCGTGAAACAAGTAACCATAACAATCTTTAAAACTGAGAAGCCGTATTGATGTTGGTGCAGTTGTGCAGTTAAGCCACAAGGCCAGCAGAATTTTCATGCAATAGAACTTCCCAATAGTCTCTCTCCAGCTTGCATGTTGGTGTTCGTTGGGAGGGTGGTGGTGGTGGTGTGCGGGATAATAAATGGCGGCAGACATGGACATCGATTTCGGTAATAACACAGAGAACCGAACAGAGGCAGTGGCAGACGTCAGCCCGAGGTCCATCCATCTATGAAGTAGGACATGCCAGTAATAGGAAAACACCACACACCGTTATGGCCAGAGGCAAAGCACACAAGCAACTTATCACAGCACTGAACTTTGATGCTTCGCCGCGTACTGGGGAGGGCGCGTATATATAATTCCATTATTTCTTCACAGATGATGAGACACAGCCTATTTGTTTGTATGTGACTGTGTAGTATATTGTGAAATGTTTGACCTTTGTGAACTTAAAGGTATCTTGTACGAATGAACACTTTTTGCTGACTTTGTTGTTTGCGATCATGTTATTTATTGTATTACCATAATGCTACACATCTGTAATAAATATGTAGTTTAGTTTGTATGGCTACTTAAATGCATTTTTTGAGGCCTCTTAAATGAATCACATTTGATCCAAAATACTAAGTTCACACCAGGCATATATCTTACATACTTAGTGGCTGTTTACAATCCGGTTTGGGCTGTTAGGATCATAGCTTTCATAAATTGATCAAGAACCCACAAATTATTTTGGTTCGGGTGACAGGTCAGTACACTATTACACCACCAGTTACTGCTGTAGAAGTGACATCAAGCAAGTGGCATCATCAGTGCCACCCTTTTAAGAGTTCCACATATACAGTGGGTACGGAAGGTATTCAGACCGCCTTAACTTTTTCACTCTTTGTTATATTGCAGCCATCTGCTAAAATAATTTAAGTTCATTTTTCCCCCTCACTAATTTGCACAAAGCACCCATATTGACAGAAAAAAAACAGAATTGTTGAAGTTTTTGCAGATTTATTAAAAAAGAAAAACTGAAATATCACACAGCCATAATAAGTATTCCGACCTTTTGCTCAGTATTTAGTAGAAGCACCCTTTTGCGCTAATACAGCTATGAGTCTTTTTGGGAATGATTTTCACACCTGGATTTGGGGATCGTCTGCCATTCCTCCTTGCAGATCCACTCCAGTTCTGGCAGTTTGGATGTGAACGTTGGTGGGCAGCCATTTTCAGGTCTCTCCAGAGTTGCTCAATTGGGTTTAAGTCAGGGATCTGTTTGGGCCATTCAAAAACAGTCACGGAGTTGTTCTGAAGCCACTCCTTCATTACTTTAGCTGTGTGCTTAGGATCATTGTCTTGTTGGAAGGTGAACCTTCGGCCCAGTCTGAGGTCCTGAGCACTCTGGAGAAGGTTTTCGTGCAGGATATCCATGTACTTGGCCACATTCATCTCTCCTTCGATTGCAATCAGTCATCCTGTCCCTGCAGCTGAAAAACACCCCCACAGCATGATATTGCCACCACCAGGCTTCACTGTTGGGACTGTATTGGACAGGTGATGAGCAGTGCTTGGTTTTCCCCACATATACTGCTTAGAATTAAGGCCAAAAAGTTATATTTTGGTCTCATCAGACCAGAGAATCTTATTTCTCACCATCTTTGAGTCCTTCAGGTGTTTTTTAGCAAACTCCTTGCGGGCTTTCATGTGTCTTGCAGTGACGAGAGGCTTACGTCGGGTCACTCTGCCACAAAGCCCCGACTGATGGAGGGCTGCAGTGATGGTTAACTTTCTAGGACTTTCTCCCATCTCCCGACTGCATCGCTGGAGCTCAGCCACATTGATCTTTGGATTCTTCTTTACCACTCTCACCAAGGCTCTTCTCTCCCGATAGCTCAGTTTGGCCGGACGGCCAGCTCTAGGAAGGGTTCTGGTCGTCCCAAACGTCTTCCATTTAAGGATTATGGAGGTCACTGTGCTCATAGGAACCTTAAGTGTAGCAGAATATTTTTTTGTAACCATGTCCAGATCTGTGGCTTGCCATAATTCTGTCTCTGAGCTCTTCAGGCAGTTCCTTTGGCCTCGTGATTCTCATTTGCTCTGACATACACTGTGAGCTGTAAGGTCTTATATAGACAGGTGTGTGGCTTTTCCTTATCAAATCCAATCAGTATAATCAAACACAGCTGGACTCCAATGAAGGTGTAGAACCATCTTAAGGATGACCAGAAGAAATGAACAGCACCCGAGTTAAATATGAGTGGCACAGCAAAGGGTCTGAATACTTATGGCTGTGTGATATTTCAGTTTTTCTTTATTAATAAATCTGCAAAAGTTTCAACAATTCCGTTTTTTTCTGTCAATATGGGGTGCTGTATGTACATTAATGAGGAAAAAAAAAATTACTGAAATGATTTTAGTAAATGGCTACAATATAACAAAGAGTAAAACATTTAAGGGGGTCTGAAAACTTTCCGTAACCACTGTAAAATAGGATAGGACATAAGAGAGAGATTTCACTTGTGTATCGTCGCTGTTGGGCGGAACCCTCCGATGTCCAAACATGGTCAATTTAAGATTTAACTGTGTAGCTACAGTACTATTGGTCTGTTCCACGCCATATGTTTTTTTTTCACGCACTATTAGCCAATTTAAAGTGTTGAAACTTAAAACTTACCGGTAACTTTCTTGAACACTCAACTGTTTCAGTGTTGAAAAATACCACCTCCCCCTCACTCTGCAGGAGCAATGTGGCATTAATTTGCCTCAAGATTGAAAGTCTGGATGTTTTTTAGACAATAGCAAGTGAAAATAGACTAGATAATTTGAGTAAGCCCGTTTTGTTTAAAAAAAAAAGCATCACTTTATTGCTTTGGTGCAAAAGGAACTGGTCAGCCATGAAGATAAGTGAATGTAGATTAAATTCTATTAAACTGCATAGTCAGCTCATCATTTTATTTACTGCATCACTCATGGTGCTAAGCCCTTTGATAAAGTGTTTGGGGAAGACTCTGTAACCACAGTTGTTTGCTTTTTGTCGGCGTGAGGACAGACTTGGATGTGGACGGCTGGCGCTGCCGACATGACGACGTGTCATACCACTTTAATCAATGACACCGTAATAAAAGTGCAATTTCTTAGCATTTGGAGTGGTGTTGTGTTGATGTTGCTGCGCAACACTATATGATACCAATATGAGGTTTAATACCAACTTTAATGATGCAGTGCTCGGTAACACAAGCAACATGCAGTTTTTTTTTATTTCCTGAAAAGTAGTTGAGATGCGAGGATCTCTCCCGACTGCGACGATATACATTGTATTTTGGTTGTCACATACATATTCGATATCCTGTGATGTTATTGTGGTAACAATTTCATCTAATCATCGGTATTTTCTTTTTCTTGGCTTTCTTGATGGGAAAAGCTGATGGCCAGAATTGTTTCTGTTAATATACTGTTACACATTGCAGAATTCCCAGCAAGTGCGAATTCCCAGAAAACCACCAGCTGGTAAAATATGCAGACAATAATTTCAACGTTGAAATTGTTCTCCATTCTAAAAATGTCAGTTTATTATTCCCATCTGACAGAGTGTGTTTCCCTCTATCTGTGTCCACTTGTCTCTCAATCTGAGGAGAACTACATCACGCCCCTTTACATTGTGACTCTCATGTAAATGTGCCTCCTTTCCTAAACTAAGAGAGAGAAAAGAGGTGGGGTGGTGGCGAGGGGCTGTGGTTAATGGGGCCAAATGTTGAAAGTATTAACTGCCAATACTAATTGGAAGTGAGCCTAAAGAATCTAATCTTGTAGTGGGAACACTTGTACTACAGTGTTTCTGGACAAGGGCCTGGAACGCACATGCACACACGTACGTACGCACGCACGCACACACACACACACACACACACACACACACACACACACACACACACTCTGACCTCCTAAAAAATGGGGAGATGCAAGGCCAGATTCTGAATGTTCCTGCAGAAGCGCTGGCCACTGCCTTCTCATCTTTGTGTTACAATGAATGAATCTGTTTGGCCAGGAACTCCTTGTAGCTCCTTATTGTCCATAGCACTTGCCAGAAGTGATTTGTCAATAACAACTGTATGAGGAGGAAGCTGGTGGTTGGACCCGAAATTCCACCTCCAAGCCTGCCTTGGTTCCACTTGGCGCTTGTTTAAAGGTCCACCACAGAAATGCCAGTCCCTCTCGAAGTCTCACACACAGCTGTTGGACATGATACTCCAGTACTAATGCTATATTTTGGTGGCTGTTCTAAAGAGGGAAAAAATAAGGTTTTGCCTCGTGGCCAGAATAAAAGGTTTATCTTTGGCGCACTCGTATTTTCAGTCTGGGGGAGCAGGTACTGCAGCCGTTTTGTGGCTTTAACAACCGTGGCTGCAGGGAAGTGACTTTTTTTCTTCTACATACGTCGCCTGTGGGAATTTTAAGGAATTTTCTCTCCAAAGAATCTGTGGTTTCTGAGTTACTCCTATTTTAATCTGTGTTCTTGAGTACACTAAGTTTGAAGACCGTTCTACATTTTTTTCATGTGTTCAATGGTCATTGAATTGGGCATTTTAAAAAGATGCACAACAGAATATCTAAAGTTGAAAGTCACGGAGGTTGTACTTTTTTAAATTTTATTTTATTTTGCCTTTATTTAACCAGGTCAGTCCCGCTGAAACACAAGAATCTCTTTTTCATGGGAAGCTTGCCTTGAGACAGCAGCTTAAAACACTGAGTTTCAACAAATTATACTGAAAACATACACCCAGTAATGAAATAGGCTAAAAAAAAATGCATAGTATTCAGGAGAAATACAGATAAATAATGTGACTCTCAATTAAAACGAGCAGAAGCGTTATGAAGTTGCTGCCATGTCACTCACACTATTTTTGAAAGTTCCAAGCAAAACTAGTTCCTTCAGTTTTAATGTGCTCTGAAGTGAATTCCAAGCAGCGGGAGCATAAATGAATGCTTGCCTAATTCAGTGTAAACTTTTGGAACATGAAGCAACTAAAAAATTTAGGAACGTCAAATGATAAGTATTCTGGCTTCTAATGGTGTAGCAACATATTGGGGAAGGACGAACCAAAATGGCTTTGTATATAGAAATGTACGAGTGTGAGAAACGAAGTGTAGTCAAAGAAGGCCACTCAACTCTGCCGTAAAGGGTACAGTACAGTATTTGGAATACAACCAAATTTCTCAGAAAAATACACATCAAAAGTGACACTGAACTTAAGGGCTCCAGCCATCATGATATACATGACGTCACATGAGAATACATTGAGAGCTTTCCCTTGTTGTTTGCAACAACAATGGATTAGAAAATTAAGACCAAATCAGAGGTCGACAAGCTTCCCTAAACAGACTGTGCTTGACCCTAGCTCCAGGGTACGAGAAAATAGCTATCCACATGTGCATGTGTCGTTCGTATTGCGGAATAAGATGCAGATCTGGCTTCTTCTGCTCTTTATCACCATAATTTCCCCAAATGAGGAGGCAGGGAGAGACCTCCCTCCTGTACGGCTGCCATTTGCAGGGCTCGTGTCATATGCTTCGCTCTGCACAAGCCAAAACCACTTCATTTTTACACCACCCAGCCTTGACCTGTTTGGGAGGAAGGATTTCTTCCGAGTTCCGAGACTGCAGTCGGAGTGAGCCCATTCTTGTTCAAGCGGGAGATGTTTATTGAATTAGCCTTCACCATGTTTTTACAAGCAAAAAGGGGCAGAGTAGCATAACAATAGAGAAAGGTTTGCATTATTTCTTTCCGTCTGCCGTAGTGCTCCAAAGTAACCCAGACACCAGTCTTTTCCCAAGAATCTGGAATTCCACCGCCATTTCCCACTTTTGCGAGCGCAACTCTAAACCTCCTCAAACACCTGCCGTTTATTTTCCTCTCGTGTTGTTTTCTCAACTCGTCCACACGCTCCCTCTCCTCACCACCTCTGAACCCAGATGATTATTTTCTCCAATATCTCCCATGACACCTTGTTCCTCCTTTTTGGAGAATCTTGTCAGTGCTTGTATGTTTATGGGGATGGCGGCTTTCAATAAACCCAACCTCGCGTTCGCACCTCCTCGCACACAAACAGACATGCCAGCCCTGGTAATTAATCCAAACACACAACCACTCACGCGTGTTAGGCAGAAGTAACCTGTAGGAAAATAATCGAGTCTAGAGAATGCGCGCTTTAAGCAAAGTGCGAGGTTGCCACCGTGTACTCTGGGTGGGAAAAACTTAGCAAAGCTAGTCGAGGACAAACACGCTATTCTGCAGACGGCAGCGGGTGTAAAGTGATAGCAGCCACCGAGTATCCCCTTACCTCACATGTTACCTCAGCAAACATGCACGAGGAGTATTGTGGAAGCGGTAGAAAGAAAGTTCAAAGGTCACAAAAAGAAAATCGATAAATAGTCCTCAATATTCTTTTTTTTTTTTTTTTTTAAACCCAGAATTACATATCATTCCCAGGGAGGGAGGCTCATCAAAGGTTAAGGGGGCATCTTGATGAGGGAGCTCAGACTTCACACACACACACACACACACACACACGCGAACACACACGAACACAGAAACAAGTATAGTCGGGGCAGAGCGGGACAGCAAGTAAGTTGATCCAGTGGACCACACAGATAAGAGTGAGCTCTGTTCTTTTTTCCAAGGAGGAAAGTCCACCTCAGGGATTAAGGCTTGTGTTTCTATCATTTCGAGCTACCGATTCACCAGACAATATGAATCATCTTCTCCTCCTCTCATAGCCTTGTTGGCTCATCATTGTAATTCCACTCACATGGATATTTTAGCACTAAGTTGTCATCTATCATCATGTCATCATCAGTAGTGTGTATGTTTGGCTAAGCCGAAGCGTGAGTATTTTTATTTGCAAGTGCAATTTTGCTGGCCACTACTCTCCACAAATTCGTTGTTTTAAAAGTTATTTCAAGAAAGGGGCAGAAGATCCATGCATGCATACACACTCAAGATGATGCTCGACACCAGTGGCTCTCAGTAGAAGGCCTTATCAGGCACACCAACTGCCTATTTGTGTCTCCCCAACTGTTAAGGCCTTTTTACACTGTGACGCTGACCAACCCATGAATCATGCATGTGCTGCCGCGGCACAACAGCACAGCACCGTGCGGCTGAGTCTAGCACACACTCATACACACACACACACACACCACACACACACACACACACACGAGGTAAGCGCCACAAAAACGGTGTGCAGTGTGTAAGTGCCTGTATTTCTTCATTATGTGTTTTGGTTGGGTCAGCACGTCAATGCTGTTGAGTGACCCAGACAGCCTGTTGCTACATCACGAACAGTTCACTTATTCTTGAGTACAATTTTTAACTTTCACTTTTGTTTTTGGAGCAGTTGGCATATTGTTGGCACTTTGCCAGCTGTAGGGGCCTCAGCTGCATGAAAAGGGCGCTTCTAAAAGAAAAGTAGAGTGAAAATTGGAAATTCAAAGAAGAATGGAGTAAAAAATGTGCATTCATTGTGCCTCTAACCAGCTCAAGAGCCACATACCCCTAATTTCCATCAATCCATCCATTTTCTACCGCTTATCCGAGGTCGGGTCGCGGGGGCAGTAGCTTTAGCAGGGAAGCCCAGACTTCCCGCTCCCCAGCCACTTCATCCAGCTCTTCCGGGGGAATCCTGAGGCGTTCCGAGGCCAGCCGAAGGACATAGTCTCTCCAGCGTGTCCTGGGTCGTCCATGGGGTCTACGTCCAGTGGGACGTGCCCAGAACACCTCACCAGGGAGGCGTCAGGGAGGCATCCGAATCAGATGCCCCAGCCACCTCATCTGGCTCCTCTCGACGTGGAGGAGCAGCGGCTCTACTCTGAGATCCTCCCAGATGACCGAGCTTCTCACCTTATCTCTAAGGGAGAGCCCGGACACCCTGCGGAGGAATCTCATTTTGGCCGCTTGTATCCGGGATCTTGTTCTTTCGGTCATGACCCACAGCTCGTGACCATAGGTGAGGGTAGGAACGTAGATTGACCGGTAAATCGAGAGCTTCGCCTTTTGGCTGAGCTCCTTCTTTACCACAACGGCTCGATACAAAGTCCGCATTACTGGAGACGCTGCACCGATCCGACTGTCGATCTCCCGTTCCATTTTTCCGTCACTTGTGAACAAGACCCCAAGATACTTGAACTCCTCCACTTGGGGCAGGATCTCATCCCCGACCTGGAGAGGGCACGCCACCCTTTTCCGACGGAGGACCATGATCTCAGATTTGGAGGTGCTGATTCTCATCCCAGACCCACGTACCCTTTCGGGCTGTGCCCGGCCGGGCCCCATGGGTCTAGGCCCGGCCACCAGGCGCTCGCCTTTGAGCCCTACCTCCAGGCCTGGCTCCAGAGGGGGGCCCCGGTGACCCGTGTCCGGGCAAGGGAAACCTAGATACATTAATAGTTTTCATCATAGGGGTCTTTTAGCCGTACTTTGTCTGGTCCCTCACCTAGGACCTGTTTGCCATGGGTGACCCTACCGGGGGCGTACATCCCCAGACAACTTAGCTCCTAGGATCATTGGGACACACAAACCCCTCCACCGCGATAAGGTGACGGCTTCCAGGAGGGGCCTGCTCTTCGCAATCACTGCAATTGCTGCGATATAAAAGTATAACACTCAATATACAGCATGTACTGCTCTGTATGTGGCTGTGCTTTGTGGTTGTGTACTGTTGCAGTCTGGAGACAACCTAGTACATCAAATTTATGACAATTTGGACGTTTTATGAGCACAAATGGTCAAAATCAGAATCATCTTTATTTGCATAGTATGTCCAAAAAACACACAAGGAATTTGTCTCTGGTAGTTGGAGCCGCTCTAGTACGACAACTGCTGCTGTCTCTAACTTTTGAGACATAAAGACATTGACAAAAAAAAAACAGTCATTGAGCAGTAAAGGGTTGCTAGTTATCATATTTTTTATTATTATTATTCTTTTGACAATTGTGCAAAAAGATGCAGAGTCCTCTAGCACTTAGAGCAGTTCGAATGACTAATATTGCAATAGTCCGGTGCAATGACCATTGTGCAAAGGGCACCGAGACTTCAAGGAGTGTATGCGGTTTAAAGTGACGACTAGTGCGATAATCTGGGACAATGTTGATTGTGCAAATGTTGCAGATACTCCTCAATCAATGTGCAAATGGAGCAGATGCTACTCTGGCATGAGTGGCCAGTATTGGTCAACGACAGATATGCAAATAGTGCAGCGTGGCGAGACAACTACACTGAGTGCACGAGTAATGTATAATTGATAATTGAATGTATAAAAATATAATAAATGTGACAACGAACTCAAGTCAAAAAATTGCCAGCATGTTGTAATGGAATTGTAGGTTAGGTGTTTAGTTTAAGAAGTTGATCGCAAGAGGGAAGAAGCTGTTGAAATGTCTGCTAGTTCTAGTTTGCATTGATCGGTAGCGCCTACCTGAGGGAAGGAGCCGGAAGAGCCGGTGACCGGGATGTGGAGGGTCCGAGAGGATTTTGCACGCTCGTCTTAGTTCTGGCAGCGTGCAAGCCCTCAGTTTTCAGCAGTTTTGATAGTCCGTTGCAGTCGGAGTTTGTCCTTTTTTGTAGCAGCACCAAACCAGACTGTGATGGAAGAACACAGGACTGATTCGATGACCGTGTGTAGAACTGCCTCAGCAGCTCCGGTGGCAGGCCGTGCTATTAATTAAGTAATTCCCAGGAACTTAAAGGTCTCGACGATTGACACAAAGCAGCTGGACAACGTGAGAGGCAGCTGTGGCGAAGGATGCCTCCTTAAGTCCATGATCATCTGTACAGTCTTGAGCGTGTTCAGCTCCAGGTTGTGTCGGCCGCACCACAGCTCCAGCCGCTCCGCTTCCTGTCGTTAAGCTGTAAATCCACTGGCAGATGTCAGGTGAGACGCTGAGCTGGAGAAGCTTTGATGAAAGGAGTTCAGGAATGATGGTGTTGAACGCTGAGCTGAAGTCCACGAACAGGATCCTCGCGTAGGTCCCTGCACTGTCGAGGTGTTCTCGGATGAAGTGCAGTGCCATGTTGACTGCATCATCCGCAGGCAAACTGCAGGGGGTCCAGCAGGGGACCTGTGACGCTCTTGAGGTGGTCCAGCACGAGATGTTCAAAGGACTTCATGACCACAGATGTCAAGGCGACAGGCCTCTAGTCATTTAGACCCGAGATTGCAGGTTTCTTGGGGACTGGAATGATAGTGGAGCGTTTGAAACAAGATGGTACTTCTCACAGTTCCAGAGATCTATTGAAGATCTGTGTGAAGACTGGAGTGAGCTGGTCCGCGCAGACTTTGAGGCAGGATGGGGACACATGGTCTGGACCTGCCGCTTTGTTAATCTTTTGTTGTTTGAAGATGCGTCTCACATCCTGTTCATGGATGGTTAACGCACAAGTCAGAGGTGTGATTGTGGTCGGGGGTGCGGCCGGATGGGTGTGGGGTGTGAAAGTGTCCGTTTTAAATCTGCAGTAGAAGGTATTCGAGTCGTTGGCTAGTGTGCTATTGTTCTCAGCTTGGGGGCATCGTCGCTTGTAATTGGTCAGCGATTGGAATGCATGCCAGACTGATTTAGAGTCGTTAGCACTAAACTGTTTTTCCAACTTTGCTGCATAGTTCCTCTTTGCAATGTTAATTTCTTTAGTCAGCTGGTTTCTAGCTCGATTGTACAGGGCCCTGTCCCCGCTCTGATATGAAAGCTGATCGCACTTACTTTGTTTTAATATACCAAGTGCCAACATTCTTAGATTATGAATGTGAAGTTTTAAGCAGATGAATGACAATGAAGGTATGTTTTCACTGCACTGAGTCTGGTTGGTCCATAGTGGCTGAAAAAGGCAACTAGGAACTGGGATCCATCAATCCATTTTCTGAGCAGCTTCGCCTCACTAGGGTCGCGGGCGTGCTGGAGCCTATCCCAGCTATCATCGGGCGGGAGGCGGGGTACACCCTGAACTGGTTGCTAGCCAATCGCAGGGCACATACAAACCTAACAACCATTCACACTCACATTCACACCTACGGGCAATTTAGAGTTGTCAATTAACCTACCATGCATGTTTTTGGGATGTGGGAGGAAACCGGAGTGCCCGGGGAGAACATGCAAACTGCACACAGGCGGGGCCGGGGATTGAACCCCGATCCCCAGAACTGTGAGGCAGACGCTGTAACCAGTCATCCATCGTGTCTATAGGAACTGGGATTTCAATGTTAAAAAAATAAATAAATGCAATGCTATTTTGTACAATATTTTGCATGTGTTGTCCTTGCACAGTGTTCCATGTCTAGCCGTATACAGTCTTACAGCTAGACTTACTGAATGTTTCTCAAATGATCTCAGTATCTCCTACAGGAAAAGACATGTAAGAACATGTATGTTCACAGTGTATGATAATAAATATGGTAGCTTTATAATACAGTACATGCATTAATTCTCATTCTAAATGTTGACCACTGGCTGGACACATCTGGGGGGAAAACACTTCCCCCTCCCTTAGTCACAGTGAAAAAAATGAATATGCTATTTTTAATTAATATCCTAATAATGCACTGCACAGGCTAAGAATCTCCTCCACCTTTTCTTCACCCTCCCTCCACACGTCCTCCCACCTCTCCTAAATGTGCGGCTTCCTTCCTGGCTGTGAGTGCTGCCAGGTTCACTCATGCAATATACGTATTGGTTGAACACCGGCCATGCAAGAGCGCTGTAAAGGTCTGCGTGTTTATATGTTTGTGCGAGGCATGCGAAGCAGGCCGCAAGGTGGGCTTTGCAGGAGACGATGTGGTGGTCCTACAACAAGTGAGGAAATGAATTAAGTGGACTTGGGAGGAAAAACTGTATGTAGACAGCGACTGTGTTGGTGGGACTGCTAATTTTAACATGGAAAACAAATCATACCCAATGGATGGAAATATTGCTCCACAGGCTGCTTTCACAAAAATAAAGTAAAATGTAAAAAAAAAAAAAAATGAATAAAACAAGTAAAAGTAAAATATCAAAAATATGTAGTATGATTAACATTAAAAATAATGCAGTATTTTACAGGTCACGGTTGTTATCATTTTTATTTACTTTATTTTGTTAGATTTTTCTGTGTTGTATTTATGTAAAAAGCAACACCTATATATATATATGATTTTTAGAAAAAATATTTCTTGGATGTATATATATATATATATATATATATATATACACACAGACACACACTAGTCTGAGGGGCCTCCTGTTGTTTTTAACAAGGCCTTACTTACAGTATCAGCAGCCTGGTCTGTGTGGCACATTTAAGGGGTCGAGTAAATCTGTCATTTCAGCCTCTGAAGATTGGGTCTCTCTCGCTCTCTCTCTCTCTCTCTAATACACACGTACACACACACACTTACACACACACACAGGTGGAAGGAATTAGATTGTTTCTCTCCCCCCTACACCAAGGATGATAACCTCCACAATGTGCCCTCCGTGATTGGAGAGCCATTTATTTTAGCCATTAACAGCATATCTTGTGGCCCCGGGGCTAATAGCTGGGGAGACTGAGAATGGTTAGTTTCGATGAAAGGGCAGACTTGTTTCTGTTTCCAGAATGTAGCTACTGTCGCCCACAATTGGATGTTCACTGTGAATGTGTTAATCCCATGAATTTGTTTACCGATTAAACTAATGTAAACTCACTATGCACACTCTTAAGGCATCTTTTGGAGCCCCATTGCCCCTTTACAAACGTGTCAGCATAATCAGTTGTGGCATCTCGGGTGGCTGACAGATCTGGATGCCGCGGTGACAAATTGGTTATCTGAGTGTCTAATGTGGTCAGACACACCTACCAGTCTGTATGTAAATGATATATGGGATTTCACTTGTGTAGCACTTTTCTACCTTCAAGGTATTCAAAGCGATTTAACACTGTCTCCTCATTCACCTACTGATGACACAGAATCGGGAGCAACTGGGGGTTTAGTATCTCTCTCAAGAACACGTCGATGTGGTCAAAAAGGCAATGGATCAAACTCAGAGCCTTGGGGTTGGGAAACGACCACTCTACCACCTGTGCTATGTCACCCTTATGCGACGCACTGAGGTGCTGTGCTCACGTGAATTTAAGGACGCAAAGACAGCGGGTTGAAGGGCATGCAAATAGGCATTGAATGGCACTAAGATGAGACTGTTGTGATTCATCCCAAAAGTGTTTGGTGGTGTTCTCGCACACAAATCTCATTCAAGCATGCCATTATTTACCTTTCTTTGTGCACTGGGACATAATCATGCTGGAACAGAAAAGGGCCTTACCCAAACTGTTAGAAGTCAGAAGCATAACATTTTGCAAACTGTCTTGATAAGATAAAGTATTATTTGATTAAATCATGAAGGAATGTGTCTGCATGTAAAATGGTGAATTACGATTGGGGTTACTGTGGTAAAAATGCATTGCTAGTTTAACGGATGCCAGATTGTGCTGTGCGAATATATTTTGGTAAAACCTCACTCCTCAGAGACTTCAAAAGAGGGTGCGGGCCGGTGAGTTAGTAGTGGCTCGGGCTTTTAGCTCGGCCATCAGTGCACTCGACTTCCAACTAGCAGCGTGGGTTCAAAAAGGACAATGTGAACAGCAAGAAGGTCTCAGGCTCTAATTAATCCTTCTTGTGTGGAACTCTGAAGTGCTCTTGTCTCTGCATTTATTCTCTCTTCTATCGCATTTATTCCTTGGCTCCATCTTGGAGGGATATATACTGATTGTCCAAATATAAACTGAAAAGTAAAACCCCAGTTGATATCTCGCAGCCAGATAGTTACGTCTGCAACAATGAACCCATTACCATAATCAGCTTACAGACCCCGGCCTTGAATATCCAAATTGGGACAAATGAAGAGATGTTTTTGGGCCAAAAGTCATGTGTCGGTACCACTCGTTTTGATGTGATGTCATTCTTTCCTGTAACATAATAGCGTGCCTGCTGAATGATCATTTCTATAAATACTGTAAGCTCAGGATCAGCAACCCTGAGACAAGCCCTGTATGTCTGTCCATCTTAGCATTGTCTAATGTACAGTACCACCGTAAATGGACAAATGGTTAACTCAATTTCAGTTTGTCTCTTTACACACTATTCTTACAAAAAATAGTTGATCCTAAATATTATATAAAAAAATAACCTACACACACACACAAACACCCTTCGGTCCACTTGTCCTTCACCCGAGGGACCTCTGTTGTCCTTTGCCTCCCAACGGCTGCTGCCATGACTGTGGGGTCGTGGGGTCTCCCAGATAAGAGCACAGCGTTTTCTAAAGGGAAGCTTGACTTTCTGAGCACAGGAAGGAGGTATGAATACCCATGGAGGAAAGGAGTATCGTAGGGAGCGAAGTCGATTTGAAACTCCAAACCATCTGTGCATCTGATAAGGCAGCCCACATTGAAGTGAGCGTAACAGAGAAGGTTAGCGGCCAGAGTGCCTGGAGATGTGGAGTGAGGGAGGGAAAGTTATGGGGGATTAAAATAAACATAAAATTGCTCTTGCACACAAAATTTGCAAGTGTGTGAATTATCAACCATAGAAACAGCACAACTTAAGACCCCAAAGATTGACTGAAATGTGTTGTGCCCATTGACATATCGACCTCTCATGACAGATGAAGTGTGCAAGACCTCAGGTAGCTCTGCGTGGAACCATTGATTTTCACTGTCCACACAATGCCGTTGATTGATAAGGTGGCAGCGCAGTCTTAGATATATTCCCAACTTGCAACACACGCTTAGAGGGGTATGGAAGGAAAACAACAAAAGGAGGGAGGCAAGGAGAGTTCTGAGTGGGCTCTGAATATTGTCAAATTAAATAGCAATCATGGCTTAAAATTGTTCTTTAGAATTCCATGCTGCCCCCTTCTGCCTGGTTGGATCCCTTTGACCTCATGTCATAAGCTCTGTGTTAATGATAATGACACAGGAGCCAAAAAAACTTGAAAATATGTTCACGAGGCCATTCGCCTTCCTTTTAGATCGTATTGAATGCGGCCATCTTAATGTTGCAGCAGTATCATGAAGGAAGTAAAGAGCTTTGTACAAAGTTTCTCCGGATATCCATCTATCCAACCATCCATCCATCCATTTTCAGGTAATCTCAAGCCTACCCCAGCTGACTTTGAGTGAGAAGCAGGTTACACCATTGACTGATTGCCAGACAATAACAGGGCACATACTGTATAGACAAACAACATTCACACTTACATTCTTGGACCATTTAGAGTCTTCAATGAACTTAACATAACTTCGGGCTAAGGGAGCATTTGACTAAATGTCCTTGAGCTGCTATGAGTATAATTAACAATCAATTAATGGGAGAATTGCTTTGATTTTCAATATTTTATTGGAATAGGAGAATCTCTCTGAATTTTATGAACTCCCATTTCCATGCCAGTGTTGTTTTAGGATAGAATAACGTTGCGTAGAGGAGTTGAGCCATCATGAAGGTCTGCATGGATGTAGCGCGACTTCCCTTCGACCATGGCTTTCTTTAGAAAGCAAACTGGGTGAGAC
Source organism: Phycodurus eques (assembly GCF_024500275.1). NCBI lineage: Eukaryota > Metazoa > Chordata > Actinopteri > Syngnathiformes > Syngnathidae > Phycodurus > Phycodurus eques. The sequence continues at coordinate 20,215,626 of NC_084525.1, forward strand.
TGAAACAAAACTGATTCACTTTACCTCAAATGCTTTAAGAATTTATCAATCAACAAGCAAATACACACAATCCACAAATTTGAACAATCAGTTAATCGATTATTGTAATTTTAGTTTTAGAGCCACAGTGAGTTTTATGGCAACTTCCTTAAATATAACAATGCATACACGTGTTCACTGCATTTTAATTGAATCGAAATAAGAAGTAGTCGTGCAAGTGTTTAAATGATCATTTTCATCAAATAATAATGCATTCCATTTTTTTGTGTGTGACAAGTGGACCCAAAGGAGAGGATCTTGATATTCATTTAAATAATGACAGAGCTTAGGGTCCATTTGGCCACTCCGATGGAAAAAGTTAATTTTTGGGAAAGGATAAGTGAGAGCTTTTCCTCCAGGAGAGTGCTGTGATGATGTGCGCTGCAAATGAGCAAAATTTGTTGAAAGCGTTGAAAAGCACGGCAAAGCTGGAATGTTTGCTTTGTGAATGAGATGAGATTTCTGACTCCCATCACGCAGCCCAAACTTCTCCTTGGCCATGAGGCCACTCAATGTGTCTTTGTGCGTGTGCACACACTTTCATAAGGCACACACACGCACATAGTGCAGATGAGCTCTCATTTCTCAAAGTTTGTGAACATCACTTACCTCGGCACTTACAGCCATCAGCTATTGGACTACTTTCTCCAAACACACACAGAAACACATTCAAACGCACACAGAGCCATCATTCATCTATTTATTGCTATCTATTTTTTTTCTGGAGCCATGCCATCAAATGGAATTAAGGATCTTTTGGCTTTAAAATGGAAATACTTTGGATTTAGATGTTGAGGCTATGCATGAGTCAGTGTTTGACGTCGGTTAGGATCCACCAAAGGTGAAAGCATGCTCTGTAATGCCTCACTGAATTACTTACTGAATTACGGTCTTGACCCAAGTCGAAGTCTGACCTTAAGGGGGAAAGTCGCTGTGGAGAAAAATATTAGAAAATATGACATCATCGGATAGACTGTAACTCTAACACCTTGTTTTACAAATGTGACATAGTCCAATGTGTGTGTTTTAATTCAGGAAGTGTTAGAGTATATGTTTATAAAACAATAACCAAGTCAAAATTTGAAAAATGTTGTCTTTGCATTTTTTTAAGCTCAGTGCCAACGTCAAAACAATTTTGCATTCAAACTCACATGCAAAACAATTGGAAACGCTATAATATGCATATCAGATCAGTAAATACCGACGTCATTCCGTAAATAAACACTTTCCAAACCAACTGCTCCTCCTCTCGAGCAAAACCACTCTTTGATTCCATTATGTTTTAAATGTATAGGTGATAGATGAATAAAACAGAAGCTAAACAGAAGCAATATGTAGTAAAGTGTTATATGCAGAAACACTGGTGGCCTCCAGCACTGTGTTCTTGCTCTTGCCCAGACTGAACATAGACTGAACATTTAATCCATACTTTGTCTCATGTTTTTAGAGTTTTACCACTTTTACCATTTAGATGGGAATTATACTGCCCTTAAAGTTAAAATCTTTAAGCTTTAGCTTCGAATAAGTGGTCATACTGCCCCAATACATACATACACACACATACATAGACAGACACACACACAGGAACATCTCAGGTCATGATCCAAATTCCTTTTTGTCAGATCAGCGAGCCCGCACTTAAACGTTAGCCATTAAATTCGACATGTAACATCAATAATCTCATTTATGTGAGCACCCAACCAACCATTCTCACCTATACGCAAACATACACGACAGTCCTCTCGCCACCATGTTCTTATCTGTGTCTTCAGGATATGTGAGGCATTCAATAAAAACAATTTTTCGCACCATTGATCCCACAGCAGCCGTTTTTCCTTGCTGCTTTTCTCTTCCCGGTCCACTTCAATGGAAAAAGGCATGTGTCGAGAGGCTTTATTGTTAAATGATAAAGTAAATGCTAGGAGAGGGTTTCGTTCTCCAAAGGGCAACAGGGCAATGACCGTGACGATGCATGCTGGGATGAAATGAATTGCCAGAGGGGGAAAAAAACACCATCGACAGTGGAGAAAAGGCATCGCACACACATGTACGTATATTATTCAGCATGCACGTGAATTCATTAAAATGAGTGTGTGTGCATATCTGTTCATTTCCAAGCAAAACCACAGATGCTCAGTGGGTGCCACTCTCACATTGCTGCACTGTATTGCCATAGATCAATACAGCTTGTCAACCACCTCAAAAATACTCTGCCTCTGTAATCATTCTCACAGTACCTCCATCAGCCAACTTGTTGTTTATCCTGTAATAGCTTTAATTGCCGTGCTCATGGTAACCTTTCTTCAGGGTGCTACACCTTTTGCGCTAAGCTAATGGGTAATAGCACAGAGGGCCCATGCAACCGAGCTAATTTGTCACATGTGGACCTCTCAGTTTAGCATAAAGCCCATATCAATCATTTCTTGGTGTCATTTTCAATGTAGTTTTCCTTCTTTTAAACCTATTCAGCATTTGCACACACCACAACCATGTGGTTTCATTTAGACTGCAGCTAATGAGTTACCTCGGTGCTTTCAATGCTATGGCTTTTTAATTAGCAGCGTGATGCTAAGTATCCCCTCATGGAGCGTTCGCCGCCTTGTCATCCATCACCCAATTCTTTTGTTTGCTTCCCATTTGCATATATGCACCACAACCCCAAATTAGCAACTGGCTCCCTAATTGCCATGTGTGGGCAAGTAAATGGATGGTGGCATGGCGGGGTGGAGGTGCAGTCAACATGTTTACCTCCTAAATACTGAGCTCCAGCACAAGGGGAGGTCATTGTGAATACGCCTCTTTGGGCTAAAAAGATTCATTGTGCTGTTAGCAGTAATTAGTACCACTAACAAGCTCACAAGTCCATGTTAAGACAGATACACTGATCAGGAAAACTCATAAAGAAGCTGTTACCATGAATGATTGTCATCATTTGGTGCAGTTATTGAGAGCTAAACTACTGTGTATCATTAAAATACGGCCAAAAACGAGACCTGCGAGGAAGCAGTTCAAAATTAAAAGTCCAAAATTATGCTACTGACTGCCAAGTGTTATAGTGATGAACTGCAGCAACATAAGTATCTTCAGCGCTATTGATCAGGCCCAGTCAGATTCCGTCGTCACATGTGATTTGATTCATTTTCCCAGTCCTAACATGGATTTTATTGAGTTTATTTTCAATCAAAGCAGCTTCCAGACAAAAATACATTGCATCATAATCTGTGAAAATGCTAAAGGTTCTTTTCAATCAGTAATTTCAAGTCAAAGAAGCAGATCAGTGTATGTTTTTTTTCATGCTTTTGAACATTAAAAAAGTGTATTATTAATTTGGCAGTGGAGTGAAATATTTTTTAAAAACTTGGTGTCAATGCTTGTCGTTACTGTAGCCATCAGCCTCACAATATACCTATACTTCAGTAAAATTGCCGCCCGTGAAGACCACAAGCCAAGTAGCAATTATTGCTGATTGAGTTCCTTCAGGGAAAGCTTCTCAATCAGTTGTAAGTCGGTCAAATTATACATTCAATTGTAATGTGACCACTGGGAGGATAGAACCACTCCAAAGTTGTTGTTTTTTTGTTCCCTTTGGTTTTTACAAGGCCAAGAAGTAACTTATAATGACAGCATTATTAGTCAAATTATAGTGTGAAAGTCATTGTTACTTACTGCTGTGTTTTTAATGGACCTTTGGACACTTAAAGCAGTTTGAAATTTAATGAAAGAAGGTATGGCTGTGCCTTTTGTCTGTTGTTTATTAACACCCTTATTGAGTCTATAGCACAGGTGTCAAACTCAAGGCCTGGTGGTCAGATCCGGCTTGCCACATGATTTTATGTGGCCCGCGAAGGCAAATCATGCGTGTCAACTTCCATGATTCTTGTTAAAATCTGTACCAAGATTTCAAATTGTCATATTTTGTAAATAACGTTGAGATATTGCAAGCATTTTTGTGTTACCAAATATGAACAAGAGTTGAAAAACCCATTACCCTTGATTTCTGATTCCAAAACTAGTTTATAAATTTCGGTTATAATTATATGATGAGGTGATTCGGCTGTTAGGCTGTTAGAGCCGAACAGGACAAAAAATAAATATAAAATGATGAGGCGATGAAAGATTTTTATGGTTTCACAGTCATAACGGCCCTCTGAGGGAAATCGTAACTACAATGTGGCCCGTAACAAAAATGTGTTTGTTGACACCTCTGGTCTATAGCAATGTTTCCAACAGGAGTTACAGTTCAATTCGTACCCCTCTTTCAATTGAAACATTTTGGTCTGTGTTAACGTTTCCGCTGCTTGGTATGCTGGTGAGCTTTTTTCCTTTTCTATTGTCGCTAGTGACAAGTAAATAATTAATGACCAGCAGGCAACCTTACGCCAGGACTTAGATGTGGGTTGAGCGGGAGTAAATTTAGATTGCCTTTCTGCCACCAAATTGTCACTCCGTCAGGCATATCTCCAAGGACACTCCCTCTGCTGTGCCGGAACGCTCAGCTTGGCGCAGATCAGTCTGCCAAATTGGTATACACGCACAGCAAGCCCAGGGGAGCCTCCAAACATTTTGGGGTGGGAGGCCAAAGGCATTCTTCGATGGGTGGTGGGGTGGCCGCAACCAATCATCGATGGGGGGTGGGTGCTGATGGAGTTTTTGCCATGGAACCTATCACGTATCGTCAACAGGGGGGATCGAGTTTTTCTGCTGCCAAACCTATCGGCGACGGGGTAGGGGAATTTTTTTTATGCCGATTAATATAACTGACACTACAATCTACAATGTGTGACTGACCGGCGAGTGGGGTGGTCAACAAATTCATAGGGGTGGTGCCACCCAATGATAACGCCCCTGAGCGAGCCTTGCACTTGCATGGAAATCAGGATCCCCCAGCATTTGCATCCCGTCGCAGATACGAAAATAGAGCCCATAATGATTTAATCAGATGACAAACATTTAAGTTGCATACCGCAAACAATGATGGCTACAAAAAGTCTAATAAAAGTCAAGTGATGATTTAATTAAATAATTTGCTGTAGAATTGTTTTGAATTGCTCCCAAATGAAACTAAATTGTGGCATATAGTTGTCATCATACAGTCAGAATAATTAACATGCATAACATTATTTATATTTCAGTAAAATTCGCCATGAGTACCACAAGACAAGTAGCAAACTATTAATGTCCACAGTCTGTTGTGGCAACAACAGACAAGTGTGTGTGTGTGTGCGTGCATGTTTGTGCGTGAGAAAGAGATGAGCCGTGAAGAATCGGATGTTATCTGATAATGCTTGTCGCAGTAATAGGGCAATATGTTGTCACTCCTTAGTAATCCCCCTTCCCCATCATTTTGTGTGTGCTTGTGAGTGACAGGGAAGAGAGACAGAGAAAGAGCGAGAGAAGACCAATATGTGTGTGATTGATGACACGACTGTGTGTAAACACGAGCAGCCCAGTTATCTCTCGCATGACACAGAGAAGGCTTGTGTCAACAGCTGCTCCTCCTCTCCATTTATCTCTCTCGCTGTCCTACACCCCCCACCCCCACAAAATCCACCCTCCTACACATTTTTTTTCACCATGACTTTAGTGTTTGCTTATGACTGCAGATGAATTATTGATGAATGACTGATTGATCTTTTTTTTTTGTGTGTGTGAGAAACCTGAAAATAATTTTCCGGGTTTTTACTGTGGACCTGTTCACACAAAAGTTGTATAGCTTTAGTTGTTTGTGTACTTGTCAGTAGTTTTATGGGGAGCCATAAAAAGTTGGGGAAAAGCTGAAGGTTTGCCAGAAAAGGGGAGACACGCATCCAGACACTCACATTTTCCCCAATTAACAGAACCTACACCGCCGCTGTCCAGCGAAGTCACATTTTTTAAGGGCACTTAGTGTACATTTAAATTGTTAACTTTTCATTTCTAACTGCAATACTGTGGTTCATCGTCCGCTTCCTTGTGATAGCAGAGATTATTTTTTTTTATTATTATTTGCAATAATTTTTTTAAGGGATTTTAGAGCAGTGATACTGTACACACACAACATCCGCAGCCTTTAGGAAATCAGGACAAATCTCCTCCACCCCTGGGGCCCTGCCACCGAGGAGCTTTTTAACCATCTCGTTGAACTCAACGGCAGAGATAGAAGAACCCACCTCAGAAAGCCCAGACTCTGCTTCCCCATGGGAAGGCGTGTCGGTGGAATTTAGGAGGTCTTCAGCCCCACCGACTCACAACGCCCTGAGTATATGTCAGCAGTGCACTGTCCCCACTATACAGTGTTGATGGTGCACTGCTTCCCCCTCCTGAGACGCCGGATGGTGGACCAAAATTTCCTGTAAGCCGTACGGAAGTCATTTTCCATGGCCTCACCGAGCTCCTCCCATGCTCGAGTTTTTGCCTCAGCGACCACCAAAGCTGCGTTCCGCTTGGCCAGCCCATCAGCTGCTTTCGCAGTCCCACAGACCAAAAAGGCATAATAGGACTCCTTCTTCAGCTTGACGGCATCCCTTACCGCTGGCGTCCACCAACAGGTTTGAGGATTGGCGCCACGACAGGCACCGACAACCTTACAGCCACAGCTCCGGTCGGCTGCCTCAACAATGGAGGCACGGAACATGGTCCACTGGGACTCAATGTCCCCCATCTTCTGTCGGAGGTGGGAGTTGAAGCTCCTTCTGACAGGGCCTCTGCCAGACGCCCCCAACAGACCCTCACAATACGTTTGGGTCTGTCATGTCGGACTGGCATCTCCGCATCTTTCCCCCACCAACGGAGCCAACTCACCACCAGGTGGTGATAGGTTGACAGCTCCGCCCCTGTCCAAGACATGCGGCCGTAAGTCAAATGACACAACCAAAAAGTCGATCATCAAACTGGGGCGTAGGGTGTCCTGGTGGCAAAACACCCTTATGTCTCAACATGGTGATCGTTATGAAGAATCCATGACAAGCACAGAAGTCCAATAATAGAACACCACTCAGGTTCTGGTCAGGGGGGGCATTACTCCCAATCATGCTTGAGATGCTGGGGGATGCTGTTGAGACAGGTTCCAAAGAAACAAATGTTTAAATTACTCTGAGCAAAGAAAAGCAAAGCAAATGTATTTATACAGCGCATTTCATACACAAGGAAACTCAATGTGCTTTACTTGATTAAAAGCATTTTAAAGAACAAAGAAAAACAACTGCTTATAAACATTTAAAACAAAGATAGAAAAAAAAGTACAATTAAAACAGCATACAATATAAGAAATATCGTTTAAAAGTGGAAATGCTCTAAAAAGCATGAGAAAAAAGAAGAGATTTTAACCTGGATTTAAAAACATTCACACTTGGGGCTGACGTCACTGTTGGCAACTTATTCCATTTGTGTGAAGCATAATAGCTAAATGCTGCTTCACCTTGTTTGCTTTGGACTTTGTGCTCCAATATTTGACCTGAGTCTGTCGATTTCAGAGCCCAACTGGGTTTATATCCCATTAGCATTTCTTTCATGTATTCAGAACCTACACCATTTAGTGATTTATAGACCAGGAGCAGAACTTTAAAATCTATTCTCAAGCTGACTGGGAGCCAGTGTAAAGACTTTAGACTTGGAGTAATATGCTATTGACCTCTTTGTTCTGGTCAGTACTCGAGCTGCAGCATTGTGAATGAGTTGCAGCTGTTTAATGCTCTTTTTTAGGAGTCCAGTCAGAAGACCATTACAATAGTCAAGCCTACTTGAGATAAAGGCATGGATGAGCTTCTCCTGGTCTGCTTGGCACATGCAAGCCTTCACTCTGGATATGATGGTAGAAGGCATTTTTAGTAATTGATTTGATATGACTGTTGAAAGTCAGGTCGGAATCTATGAGAACACCAAGGTTTCTGACTTAGTCTTTGGTTTTTAAAGATAGTGACTCCAGGTATTTACTAACAGCTATCCTCTTTTCTTTATTGCCAAAAACAATTATCTCAGTTTTGTTGTGGTTTAATTGAAGACCATTTCGGTCATTCAGTTTTTCTGTTTTTAGACAGTGACACTCATCTGGAGACACTGCTAGATATAACTGTGTGTCATCTGCATAGCTACGATAGTCAAAATTAAACTTCTGAAGAATTTGACCCACGGGTAGCATATACAGGCTTTAACAGGAGGGGTCCAAGAACTGACCCTTGAGGGACCCCATAGGTCATTGCCATTTGATGAGATTGAATACTATCAATGGTTACAAAATAACTCCTTTCCTCCAGGTAGGACCTGAACCATTTAAGGACTGTTCCATTTAGTCCTACCCACGTTTCCAACCTATTCAGCAGTATATTATGATCTACCATATTAAAAGCCGGACTGAGATCCAACAAGATCAGAATTGACACCCTTCTCGAGTCAGTATTTAACCTTATATCATTCAGCACTTTGATAAGAGCAGATTCTGTACTGTGATGAGTTTGAAAACCTGCTTGAAATTTGCCAAAAAGTCAATTTAAGTTAAAAAAAAATTGCTGAGTTGATTAAAAATAACTTTCTCAACAGTTTTGGCTTTAAAAGGGAGATTTGAGATGGTCTATAGCTTGGTAACATGGAAGCGTTCTATTTTTTAGAAGCGGCTTAATGGCAGCTTCTTTAAGAGCTTTAGGAAACTCGCCTGACTGAAGTGAGCAATTGATTATTTGCTGCAAATCAGCTAGCACAGACTTCAAAATAGCTTTGAAAAAGTCAGATGGTATAGAGTCAAGACAGCTCGTTGGTGGTTTCAGCTGCTGAACCGTTTTCTCTACAGTTTTTTGGTCAACTATCAAATTCTGACATGGTAATAGAGTTTTTCTGGGTGGCTTCAGATGTAGTATCATTTTCCAGATTTGTACTCATAGTTAACCTTATGGATTGTATTTTTTCACTAAAATAAGCAAATTCATTGCATTTATCTGCTGTTAGTAGTTCTGGAGCTATCTGATTTGGGAGGGGGGAGGGTTGTGAGCTTGTCAACCACAGCAAACAGAGTGTGAGTATTCTTGAAGTTCTTACTGATGATTTCAGAAAAGTGTTACTGTCTTGCCCTGACTAGCTCTTGGTTAAAATTACAAAGACTGTCTGTAGAGTTCATAGTCAATTTGGAGTTTATTCTTTTCTCCACTTATGTTCTGCTTTCCTACACTTTGATTTAGAGCTCTTTACCATCATTGTGCTCCTCCACGATCGCCTTAAGATTGTATTAGTTTTAATAGGAGTGACAGCATTCATGACATTTTGACTGTACTCTGCTAGTAGTTGATAGATCACATCCCTAATCTCAAATACTGTTGCCGTCCCTCTAAAATCAGGCCTTTAAGCAGTTATTATTGTAACATAATATGTAAGGAAAAACAATGTAATGCACTCGTTTAGCCATTAGCTTTTCTTAGTGGGTTATCCATGCAGCCATGCCCCTATATACTGTATCCTGTCATCCATTAAAGGGTGGATTGATAGCCATCACCCAGGCCCTCCACCCACTGACACACTCTTAACATTGGTTCTAACACAAACCATATGCCTGAAGGGTTCTTCTACACACACTTTCTGATACTCCAAGTCTGTTCTACCATTTCCTCCCCCCTAACTTTGGGAAGAGGAGATGAGCGTTCTTAATTAAAGGTTGGCTGTGTGGGCCTCTACAGGCAGGTCATCAAAGCAGGATCCATTACCTGCCCATTGGGGCCCTCCCTCCAGAGTCTGACTTCGGGTGACAATTAAGATGAAGGGATGGGGCGCCTGTCAAAAAAAAACTAAAATGCACAAAAATGAAGTATGGGACAGTAAAGAAAGAAGCAGTTTCACACTGTCTAAAATCTTCCCTTTGACCAAGAAGGTGTGAGCTGGGATCTCAATAGCTGGACTGTGTTCACACTTGAACACGGGCCAGAACCCACAGCAATAACAGAGTGGAGAACGGGAGCGTGGAGAAGTGTGGAAATGAAACAATGGTTTACACAACAATGAAATGGCCCGTTTCCTTCTCACCACCACTTGGGAATGAGAAAAGCTCTATTAGGCCTTCTGTCCTGGCTAGTCTCAGTCCCAGGTTGAGCTCAGGTACACGCAAGTAGACTGACGGACACAACACAAGAGAACACACACACATGAAATTATCCAAGTGGGGATGAGAATTGCCAGATATTTATGCAATCCCTTTGAAGGAGAGACACACGTCTCCTATAGCATCGTGTATGTCTCTTTGGCTGCAGCTAATGCTACTGGGCAGCAGCAGAACCAAATACACCCAAACTCACAAAACCTGGCTTCTCTCAACAGGTATGCAGACAGAGAGGCCGTTGAGGAAATTTACAGTCTTCACCATTTTGTCGGATTTCATAGAGAGGCCGTTGAGGAAATTTACAGTCTTCACCATTTTGTCGGATTTCATACCAAAAAAACGTTATTTGGCATCTCACATTTTTTGGGAATCCAAGTTTCCAAGTTTTGGAAAATATGACAAAATAAGGTGTTTTTGGGGCAAATGTTCAACATAGCATGGACACCATGTGTGAAGTGTGTGTAGCAGCAAAACATGCTTTGCTGTGGGGGTTTGCGCATGCTTTGCCGTGATGCTTGTTTTGCGTCATATCTCACTAAAAATGCATTTTGTGACGTTCTAACCGGAATTTTGAAGGACTTAATGTGATAAGTCACTGAAAGGATTTAAAAAACATGTTTTTGAGATGGGGGGTTGCTATCATAGTTACGTATAGTTATGTGAAAATTTCATTTGGGAAAACAATTTTTCAATTAGTAAGAATTTTTTTATTCAGAACAGTATATATATCATGTTTAAGAAGTGTGTCATTAAGGGGTTGCACATGCACACAGAGCTTACTTAAGTACGATGGCAATTTCAGCATGGTAGTGCTTTTTTATTTTTTTAACCAAAACACATGAACACCTTGTTGTCACAAGATGTTTTAGATGTTCACTTTTTTCATCCAAAATCCAATATCTGATTTTAATTGTTTTTTCACCCCTTCAATAGAAAAAAATGACAATAACATTATTCAAAATTTGGAGAAAGTGGCCAATTAAACACAACCCTTAATACATTTTAATAAACCATTTAAAATGTTCAATAATTTAACATCAATAAATTCAATAAATAAATAAAATAAAATCAATTGTGGGACAATTTGCAGCAAAGTTGAACCAGTGTGATGATGCTTTTTGATGGTTTTGGCAAATTGTTTGGTTCAAATACAATAGTGCTTCAAATCTTCGTCCGATTTTGTATGAAAAGGCTTTTTGCATTGTGTGAGGATAAGCGGTTCAGACAAGGGATGGATGGATGGATGGATGCATAAGTGGTCCTTAAAGTTTGACTATGAGTCCTTTGCTCTTTAATATGCTGTGCACCTCCTACAGTTTGTCTCATTTTGTCCCAGTTCTCTCCAAATGACATTTCAAGAAGATGAAGCCTTTCTGTCACTCTCCTTTTCAGCAATCCAAGCAATGAGATACTTGAGCTTGTTAAGACCATTTCGGGGTGATGCCAAACAGCAACTGACATGCAAAATGGGAGGAAAAAAATAATAATACTCGTATTGGAAACAACTTGTCTGCTTTGGATTTCAAGACTCGTGATGTCAAACTTTTTAGGACTCTCTTTTATTCTCTCCTCACCGTTGTCCATTGTCTCGTGAAAGAAAATGTTATTGAAGGAAGTATTCCTTTATTCGGGTGTTAATAAATAATTGATAGCGTTACATGCTTTCAAATGTGTGGCCAGCACTACTTCCCTATTTGTGTTTGCCCAGTTCCAGGAATTGTCCCTATTTTATGTTTCACTTCCGATGTCAGTCGATAGAGTGCAGGTCAAGTTGTGTGACTGTTGAATGCAGGCTTCCTCCACTCATTATTATTTGACATTATTCTTGGCATGCACGTACTACCTTTGAGGGATTTACTTGCTCTGCTTGCGCTCAGGAAATTAATATTTAGTTTTCCCACTATCTGGATGAGAAAGTTGCAATGGATCTTTTTTTTTTTTTTTTTTTTTTTTGCTGTAAAGATATGTTCATAAATTTATAAATATCTGCTAAAGTAATGCCAACCTTCAATAGCAATAAAATATTTTCTTTAAGGCACACATGTAGTTTAACCTAAAAAGGCAAATAATTGAATTTAGAAAAAAAATACGATATACACATTAATAATAATAATAAACAACTATGTAGCAGGGTCACTGATGGTGTAGTGGTACACTCGCCTGACTTCGGTGTGGGCAGCATGGGTTCCGTTCCCACTTAGTGACGATGGTTGTCCGTGTCTATATGTGGTGTCCGTGTCTATATGTGCGCCACGACTGACTGGTGACCAGTTCAGGGTGTGGTCCACCTTTCGCCTGAAGTCAGCTGGGATAAGCTCCAGCGCCCCGCGACCCTAACCAGGATAAGCGGTGTTGAAAATGGATGGAACTATGCAGTACTACTATCATATATGGAATTGATTAGAAAGACCAGAATAGACAAATGCAATACTGATTAATACACCACATCGCAGCATAGCATTGCAATCCAAGAAATCATGCAAGTATGACCTCGAGTGGTTCTGAGTAATCTAGTTCTATCACAGGCCAATCTGATGGGATGCTTGAGGTGGCACTGTGAACCCATTGCTGCATTGTTTTTTGTGTTTTAGTTTTTATTTGACTGTTAATTTCAATTGATTTAATTTTTTAAATTTGTATTAGATCAAGTAAAAAGATATGCATGTATATATACATACATATAAAGCCATAACAAAAGGTATAGATAGATGAACAATATAATACAAAATAACAAATAACAATAGCATCGGACAATGTCTCATAATGTATACTTTTTCTACACTGCCTAACAAGGATTTTTTTTTTCTTACAATCTATGATCTTGTATTTGCTCTTTTTTGTCCCCGGAAGAACGGAACCACCGTGTTCTGAAACTGAGGAAGTGAATAACTCTCCTTTCTCAAACGAGCCACACATTTCATTCTTTGCTGGAGTCCACTGAGTTATGGAGCACTGTTTTGGGAGGTGGAAATAAATAATCTGTCCGCTGCTTAAAACAAACACAACATCAAGCAGGTAACGCACTTATGAGAGACATAAAAGTCTTAGTTGTGCCAAACAAGCCTGCAAATGTAAGGAATACACCATATTGTGGATATTCACTAGTATGGAAATAAGCAGTTTTATAATAGTGGGGTTAAACTTTTTTGTATGTGTGTGTGGACATGTAAACAAACTCAGCCGCATCGTCAAACTTTAGTTCCTGTCGCCCATAAACAGCTGTTTGCTAACGGTGTGTTTTCACCCACCAATAAAGAGCTGTGTTTTTTCCTCCCAATATATATTGAAACATTTTTACTTACTTTGTTCTCCAGGGTCTGTTAACAATCATCATAAGTAATCCAGGTGCTATACTTAACGTATATATGAAGGGTGGCGTATGTTAAAAAAAAGATTGTTTTTAAATAAAATAAAAGGGACACAGTGTGTATGACCCTGATGTACTGTTCATATATCTCCCCATTTAGCCAGCACCTGCTTGGCTGTAATGAGCCAATATATCTCCTCACTGATTGCCATAAATACATATAATAAAGCCGGGCCTGTAAAAAGGGTCCACAACAGTAAAACTGATGCATTTACTTTGAACGTGTCACCTGCACACAAAACATTTAGGGTGGAATACACACTAGCACACGCATGCACAGTCATTCTACACACATTCATCCAGGCTTTTAATAAGAGGCTGTAAATAACAAAAGGCCATTACATTAATGAGACCCCAGCCTGAAAACTCACTGCATGTCCCTTTTCACAGCTTGCGCGCTTCCTGTTTCAAGTTACTCGAACATGGCAAGACGTGTGCTGATTTGGCACGCTTGCTGATTTAATTCTCTAAGCCCTTACTTTATTATTAGCACCACAGTTTTATGTGGATTTCAAAAGTAGGCCTCATCTGCTGCTACTGTAACAAGTATGATGAAATTCAGCTACTTGGTACCGTAACAATATCGATCCATCTTACATCATCACTAACTGGATATTGCATAAAAATAATGGGGTGACAGAGTTGTGCAACGTATTGAAGTAGTTGATGCTAATTATGAAATTTTTTTAAACTAATTACACTTTGGAAAACTATAACATCAGGTAAACTTGCCCAATGCCAATCCATTACAAAAGCTTTATCAAACTTCTGCCGTTCCAAAGATAATGTTGCTTGACAGTGCCGTTGACTATTATTTTTCTATAGTGTGGTAAGCTCTCAGGATCATGCAGTGCACTACTGCAAAGGACATCCAAAATAATACACATAATTTTAAATTAATACCTCTCTATATCACAATTCAGCATTATTCATTTTTAAAACACAATTATGCACGACCTGCAGCTGGGAGCTCCATTGGGGAGGAGAGCAGAATGTTGTGAGCTTGTGACATCAACTATACACACATGCATGTGGTACACACACACACACACACACACACACACAAACACACACACACATGCGCGCACGCACACCACAAACAATAGCAATGACTGCAGATGATTCTGATTTAAAGGAAGCCATTTGGATTATTAGTGAGCGTAGCCACATTCTGACACTCACAATGTTTTCACACACACACACACACACACACACACACCTACACACACGCTGCCCAGATGGCTTTTACAAGGGCCCTGGCTGCCTGGTTTTTAATTATGTCACTATAGCTACACAGCCCAGATAAAATGGGTCACATTTAACACACTTTCATTCACCATCACACACATCACTCAAACTGTACATTACACACAAAGTTACACGTGTAAGCAAATAAACTAAACGACACCTTTAATTTGTATTTACAGTATACCTATTTAAGTATGTGTTTGTGTGTGCGTGTGTGTTACATGTGTGCGTGCGCGCGCGTGCACCTGATTCTTACATGTCTATCCTTTTTATATTGTTCACATGTCCGTGTGCGGCTGTGGAGAACTTTCATTTCCAAGTCTGGTCTTTTATCTCGCATGTGAGGTCGCCCCCTAACTTCTTCAGGTGGAAGTGTATGCATTTTTGCTGTCTGTCTTTTGTACAGTTTTGACTTGTAAGGAGCAATTTGACTACATTTGAGGGTGATCGCTATATAAAATTTGATCGCTGCTTATCGTCTTTAGATTTGTGGATAACAAGGTTTATCTTCCTGTCAACAGAGTCGTTTCCTTTATACTTTGGCTTCTTGGGAAGAGTGTAGCATAGACTGGTCGTGTGTGCAGTGATTTTGAAATAGGGAAATATACACTCACAAGCCACAATATCAGGCACACTTGACCAAGCTACTGAGAGCCAATACAATGTATGTATCAAAATTGATAAAGATAATAATTCTTCATTATAAATGACACTTTAACATAGGTATTAATTTAACAAAATAGTCATTGTGGTGGTTGTAGTATGCAGCGGCACATAATTGCACTGTTTTGTGAAATATTTTGCTTACTTATTCACTGACATGAGATGGCCAAAATATTCGAAACAACTCTCAGAATGAAGCAGCTCAATTCTACACCACTAGTGCAAACCACATTTATGAACTTACTGTTAATCGACTTCTTTAAAATGAATTTTGTATACAGCTGTTTGTTTCACTGTCGTTAGATTATGCAGGTGTACTTAATATTGTGGCCAGTGAGCATAAAGAAAACATCAATTTCTACTTGTTTAATTGTATTTAATTGTAGAATAAATGTGTCTGTATTAAATACAAGTAGACTGTGAACACAACCTAAACACTCTAACAAAGCAGTCTCGCATCTAAAGGACAATCACAGCTGAGCAGTGTTTCCATTTTGTGCCCTCACTCAAACTGAAAATAATATGCACCTTGTCGTCGGCAAGCAACTTTCCTTTTCTGATTCAGCCCCGCGCACCTCTCACATCCGTCACACGTAGCTGACGAAGGAGAGGGCATGTCGAGACATCCATTAAAGGTTCCGAGCTGTCAAAGGTTCCACTTTGTGAGGCAAGAAGCAAGAGGAGTGTCGTGCTCTTATCAGAGCTTCCTGTGGAATTTTCTCTGCATCCTATCCACTCCAAACGCTTCTCTTTTCACTCACAAGTACACTATATAAACTATGCTTTAACAGATTTTGGCATAAATTTCTGGATTGTAAATGTTAGCATATAGAAGTCAATAGAAACATGAGTTTGTGTTCTCAGTGCTTTGATTGCCTCGAAGATTTTATCCATCAATCCATTTTCCTCCGCTTATCCGAGGTCAGGTCGCGGGGACAGCAGCATAAGCAGGGAAGCCCAGACTTCTGTCTCCCCAGCCACTTCATCCAGCTCTTCCGGGGAGACCCAGAGGAATTCTCAGGCCAGCCGGGAGACATAGTTTCTCCAGCGTATCCTGGGTCGTCCCCGGGGTCTCCTCCCGGTGGGACATGCCTGGAACACCTCACCAGGGAGGCGTCCAGGAGGCATCCTAATCAGATGCCCGAGCCACCTCAACTGGCTCCTCTCAATGCACCAGAGCAGCGTCTCTACTCTGAGTCCCTCCCAGATGACCGAGCTTCTCACCCTATCTCTAAGGGAGAGCCCGGACTCCCTGCGGAGGAAACTCATTTCAGCCGCTTGTATCCGGAATCTTGTTCTTTCGGTCATGACCCACACCTCTTGACCAATTGAGAGCTTTGCCTTTCGGCTTACAAAATTACAAAGTGCAAAGTCTGCATCACTTCAGAGGCTGCACTGTTCCACCTGTCGATCACCCGTTCCATTTTTCCCTCACTCGTGAACAAGATCCCAAGATACTTGAACCCCTCCACTTGGGGCTGGATCTCATCCCCGACCTGGAGAGGGCACGCCACACTTTTCCGACTGAGGACCATGGTCTCTGATTTGGAGGTGCTGATTTTCATCCCAACCGCTTCACACTCGGCTCCAAACCCCTGCAGTGAGAGTCGGTGGTCACGGCTTGATGAAGCCAACAGAACCAAATCATCTCCAAAAAACAGAGATGCAATACTGAGGCCACCAAACCGGACGCCCTCTATGCCTCGGCTCCGGCTATAAATTCTGTCCATAAAGGTTATGAACAGAATTGGTGACAAAGGCAAGCCTTGGCGGAGTCCAACCCTCACCGGAAATGAATCTGACTTACTGCCGGCAATGGGGACCAAACTCTGACACTGGTCGTACGGGGACCAAACAGCCCGTATAAGGGGGTTCGATACCCCATACTCCCGAAGTACCCCACACAGGACTCCCGGGGAACACGCTTCACATTCGGATGTGACCCGTTCCAGTGAGAGTTAAAGATCAACGGCTTGAAGAAGCCATCAGAACCACATCATCTGCAAAAAGCAGCAACGTGATACTGATGT
Organism: Phycodurus eques; assembly: GCF_024500275.1. NCBI lineage: Eukaryota > Metazoa > Chordata > Actinopteri > Syngnathiformes > Syngnathidae > Phycodurus > Phycodurus eques. The sequence continues at coordinate 20,233,027 of NC_084525.1, forward strand.
CATCAAACCGGACCCCCTCAGCACCTCAACTGCATCAATAAATTCTGTCCATAAAGGTAATGAACAGAATCAGTGGCAAAAGTGCACCCTTGGTGGAGTCTAACTCTCACTGGAAATGAATCTGATTTATTGCGGCCCAAACTCTGACATATGTCATACATGGACCGAACAGCCCATATCAGGCAGTCTGGTACCCCGTACTCCCGGAGCACCCCCCACAGGACTCCCTGAGGGACATGGTCGAATGCCTTCTCCAAGTCAACAAAACACATGTAGACTGGTTGGGCAAACTCCCATGCACCCTCAAGGACACTGCCATGTTATAGAGCTGGTCCACTGATCCACAGCCAGGACAAAAACCACAATGCTCCTCCTGAATCTGAGATACGACTTCTCGACGGACCCTCCTCTCCAGCACCCCTGAATAGACCTTGCCAGGGAGGCTGAAGAGTGTCCTCCCTGGCAAGTGTGTTCCCCCTTATAGTTGGAACACACCTTCCGGTCCCCCTTCTTAAAAAGGGGGAATACCACCCCAGTCTGCCAATCCAGAGGCAGACTCGGTGACCTCAGCCCCAGAGATAGAAGACCCGACCTCAGAGACCGGAGACTCTGCTTCCTCATGGGAAGGCGTGTTGTTGGATTTGAGGAGATCTTCGAAGTATTCGCCCCAGCGACTCACAACGTCGCGAGTCGAGGTCAGCAACACCCCATACCAACAATACACACTGTTGATGGTGCACTGCTTCCCCCTCTTGAGATGCCGGATGGTGGACCAGAGGTTCCTCGAAGCCGTCCTGAAGTTGTTCTCCATAGCCTGACCGAACTCCTCCCACGCCCGGGTTTTTGCCTCAGCGACCACCAAAACCGCATTCCACTTGGTCACCCGGTACATATCAGCTGCCACAGGAGTCTCACAGGCCAAAAATGCCCAATATGACTTCTTCTTCAGCTTGAAGTCATCTGTCACCGCTGGTGTCCACCCACAGGTTCGGGGGTTGCCATCATGACAGTCACCGACCACCTTACGGCCACAGCTCTGGAGATGCGGAACATGGTCCACTCGGACTCAATGTCCCCTGCCTCCTTGGGAACGTGAGCAAAGTTCTGTCGGAGGTGGGAGTTGAAAATCCTTCTGACAGGGGATTCTGCCAGACGTTTGCAGCAGACCCTCACAATATGTTTGGGCCTCCAAAAAGGGTGGGTACTCTGAACTGCCGTTTGGTGCATAGGCACAAACAACAGTCAGAACCCGTACCCCCACACGAAGGTGGAGGGAGGCTACCCTCTCCACCGGGGTGAACCCCAATGTTCAGGCGCCAAGCTGGGGGACAATAAGTACACCCACACCTGTTCAGCGCCTCTCACCCTGGGCAACTCCAGAGTGGAAGAGAGTCCAACCCCTCTCGAAAGGACTGGTACCAGAGCCCAAGCTGTGTCTTTGGAGGTGAGCCCGAATATGTCTAGTCGGAACTTCTCATCCTCACACACTAGCTCGGTCTCCTTCCACGCCAGAGAGGTGATGTTCCACGTCCCTAGAGCCAGCCTCTGTAGCCAGGGATCGGACAACCAAGGTCCCTGACTTCGGCCACCGCCCAGCTCACTATGCACCGACCCCTATGTCCCCCCACATGGGAAGAGGGACCCACATTACGCTTTGAGACTGTCCCCGCCTGGGCCCCTTGGGTGCAGACCTGGCCAGCAGGTCCTCGCCTGCAAGCCCAACCTCCAGGCCTGGCTCCAGAGGGGGGCCCGCTGACCCACGTCCGGGCAAAGGAAAACGCGATTCCATCGATTTACCAATCGTAGGGAGTCTTTTAGCCATGCTTTGTCTGATCCCTCACCTAGGACCTGTTTGCCAAAGGTGACCCTGCCAAGGGCGTAAAGCCCCAGACAACTTTTCTCATAGGATCGCTGGGACACACAAACCCCTCAACCACGATAAGGTGATGGCTCAAGGAGGAGCGAAGATTTTAATTAATTGAAAAACTTGTGCCATTCTTCTTTGTTTGTGTCTGCATGTCTGGATTAAACTGCCTCCCGATGGCCAAAACGGGAACAGCAGAAAGAGTAGCACAATGAATTGAAACATTAATGATGCACAAACAGTTTGAGTCTTTACATTCTCTTTAATGGCATCATAGTTTTTATGAAGTACAATGTTACAGAGTTCTTTTTTTCCTCATTAAAAAACAATCACAAAAATTTTAGGGTTTTGGGGGTGGTGAGAATGGATCAATGGAAATTCCATTCATTTCAATGGAGAAAGATTTATTTGAGATATGGGTGGTCACAGATAAATTAAACTTGTATCTGGAGACACCACTGTATGTAAATTGTCTTTTAGCTGAAATGGAAAAGCGGATATAGAAATTATGGCAGGCTGAAGATTCAGTTAGACGCATTCTCACAAGAATTAGTGGTTAGTAATTAATTTTTAAAATTAGAGGTTTCCTCAAAATGCATAGTATTTTCTTTATTCTTATTGTTAATGATTGTGAAAATAATATGCCTGTTCATAAATTTGCCAATTCCACCCACTTTGTAACTGAAATAAATTCAGAAAATTGTCCGCTTAAATGTGATATAGTGCTTACATGGAGCCAGGCCTTCTTCCCCAATAGGACATGTGAGGATGTGGGGAGGAAAAATTAAACGGAAAAAGTAAATAAACAAACAATCAGCTGTGGGCTTGTTCTGGCTCTCCCTCTCTGTTGCACCTCATTTGTAGCCTTATAAATCAGGCTTCCACCTGGAGACAGGGTGTTAGTAGGCCTCCTCAACAACATACGCACACATGTACACTTACAAAGACACACTGGTCTGCTGCTCATTAATCCACCATCAGACCCTCGGGTGCATAGTGAATTGTAGTGAGAGGGGTGGAAGTCATAAGTGTGTATGAACTGCAACATGCTCAGTGTGTAAGCATGTGAAAGTTCTGCTTTCCTGCCACCCTTGCCACGCCCTTTCACCCTAAAAAAGCAACAACAAAAAAGTGGTTCCACCTGTGTGCAAGTTTTTTTTTTATCGTTGACCTCTAAACATGAGCAATACCAGTCATACTGTTAACTCTAGCTCTCTCTCGAGAGAGAGAGAGAGAGAGAGAGAGAGAGAGAGAGATCTCTCTATATATCTCTTTCTATGGCAAGTCCACTCTGACAGCCGTCTCAAGGAAACATATTAGAGAGCGAGTAATAGATGTTGGTGGGTGTGGATGGCTTCCGTGGGTGGGAGACATAGCACTGTTTAATTTTCAGTGACTGTTTTTTACACACAAAGGCCTGGGCTCAATCAGGCAGTGTGTTTAAGTCATAAAGTGGAAGCAAAAGACAACAGTAACTGTAAGGAGGGAATATGATTTCAGATTCGTATTCACATCGATTCAGTAAAAGTAGCAAATACTGTTTTTTTTTAATTATTATTACGTTTTAGCACAAATGACACCACCTTTGTTCACATACACAAACAACAACAAAAATGTGCTGTAATGTGTATGCCAGGCCAGTAGGTGGTATTGTCATTTTTAAAACAACAATACAATAAAATACAATACAAAAATTTGTGTTTTAGAAAAATAAATCTAACAATGAATAAATACATACTATGTGGATATAGTCTACACTAAACACAACATACAGGTATTGTGTATTGACTACTCATTTTCACCTGAACATCAAAATATTCATGTGCAATGTGTCTAATGGATACTACCTTGCCAGAATGATTTAAATGCACTAGAACTACAATTTTCAGTATTATTATTATGATGCGCCAAAATGAAAATTGTTTCCCGAGATCAAAAACCGAAACCGAGGAACCCAAAGCCGGCAACCGGAGCCCGCCGAAACACCAAAATATATTATCAATCAATCAATCAAACTTTATTTGTAGGCACTTTTCATTAGAAAAATGCAACACAAAGCGCTTTACTTAAGTTATAAAAATAACTCAAACCTGCCAATTATTGAGTATAAAACTATGCCAATTATTAGTGAAATTGCATTTATGGCTCTGACGACAGAGCTGCCAACGTATAGAAATTAACTTCCAGAACAATTTGTCTGAATTTCCATATTTTTAAAATTAGGTTAAGAACATTACCATGGGACAGTTATTGCAGTATATTATGTAATAAGATACACATTCGGCATACTTCTCAATTTCACAACATAATCATTGTTCTATAATTGTAATTGTTAATAAATTATGGCTAACCCAGCCACGACTGTGTGGAGTTTGCATGTTCTCCCCATGACTGCGTGGGTTTTCTCCGAGTACTCCGGTTTCCTCCCACATCCTAAAATGGTAGGTTAATTGAAGACTCTAAAATTGCCCATAGGTGTGAATATACACTGAACAAAAATATAACTTTTGTTTTTGCTCCCATTTTTTGTGAGCTGGACTCCAAGATCTAAAACATTTTCTACATACACAAAAGGCCATTTCCCTCAAATATTGTTCACAAATCTTTTTAAATCTGTTTTAGTGAGCATTTCTCCTTTGTCAGCCACAATAAAAGGCCACTCTGAAATTTGCAGTGTTTATATTTTTGTTCAGTGTAATTGCGAATGGTTGTTCGTTTATTTGTTGCCTGGGATTAGCTGGCGACCATTTCAGGGTGTACCCTGCATCTCGCCCAAAGGCATCTGGGATAGGCTCTAGCACGCCCGTGACCCTAGTGAGGATGAGCGTTATGGAAAATGGATGGAAGATTTAATATATGGATGTACTTTTAAATGATAAATGAGTGACGTAGCACCGGTGACATACAAATTCCGATCCCTGTTATGTCTGGCTCGCATCGTACTGTCTATTACAGTATTCTCCTCTGTAAACATGTACTAATTTACCTGCTATTTTGCTTTACAGAGTTGGCTTATCTCCGCTATAACGCGGTTCCAGCCCAACCAATCTGACAAGTGTACTGTGCCACCCAATCATTTTGGTGTTTTGCGACTTCATGTGATAGTTTAGTGATTAGCATGGCTGACAACAGACGCGACATTCGCCTGCGTGGCTCGGCATCGTATTTAGTCACGTAAGATGTAGCTCGTAGGTAGCTGGGGCGGCACAAAATCCCATGCAACAAGCATTCCCCTTACTCGAACAGCGAAAAACAGCTACGTCGGGCGAAAATAGGGACTCTCCATTTGAGCTAGTAGCCACTTGCATGATGACGGAAAAGTCACGTGGTTCCCATAATTCATCGCGAGATGCTAATTTGAATTATTACAGTAAAAAAAGCAGCAATACAGAACAGCACTACTCTATGGGGTGTTCCTTGTGGATATAGTAAATTACTCTTTACGGTGAGGTGTACATACTCCGGGCGTCAGTGTTCAATATGTGACATATTATGCATGCCACATATTATTTCGGTAGCTTTATTTCAATGAAAAAGGTTTTTCGGGCCGAAACCGAAAATGCACTTTGGGCTATTTTCGGCCAAAACATTTCAGCGGCCGAAATTTTGGTGCATCACTAAATATTAACGTCCCATTAACTAGCAGTAAAGATGGTTCAAGACCTTGGTGACTTGTGTCTGGATCAGACTAGAAGACAAATTTGGTCTTTTGCAAGGGCAATATGTCAGACTACTGCCATAAATTATCTTTAGAATATCTGCCGTATCTTTGACAGCCGCTGGCAAAACTACACGACATTTATTACGATACCACTGAATCCCGTCCTTTACGATCACTGGGCTTTCTCTTGTTAAATCAAACACTGTCAAGGAGGGGGGATCAGAAAAAGTGTCACATGTCAACGTGAGTGGATATATTACCATGGGGACGATAATAACAATGGATCGCCCCAATGTATTGTGGTGAGGAAAAAAAATAACAAAAAAGAGAAAATATGTGGTGCTTGGGATTGGGCTGGCCATTAAAGAAGAGCTTGAGGTATGTTCACATACTTTTAATACGGCTCGCAAGCAGGCAAGGTTATCTAGCCTAGCAAGCTAGTGCTAGCACTAATGTTTGTACGTAAACATGCCGGCGTTCTGTCGAATCATGCTCTAAAGCATTGGTTAAGCATTGCATAAGTATTGGTTCATGCACGTGAGTAAACAACGTCGCTCAAGTATGTTGACAATTACGCAATCCTATTGGTCGACGTCAAGGTGTGCTGTCGGAGCGTTGTCGTTGATATGTCACACTACACGGAAGACAGCCAAACAAAATCAAACATACTAGACTTTTCATTTTGGCGTCGTAGAACTATCGTCGGGCCAAATGGTTGGTTGTGGATTATGTCACACTGCAAAACGTCTACTGCACTCGCATCGGATACATATCCAATTTATATCCACATATGAAAGACGCCTGGGTTGGATATGAAAAAATCGGAATTCTATTCTTCACATCGATGTGGAAATATCTGATACAAGGCACATAAAACAAAAAAGATCTGAATTAAACTGCAGTGTGAACATAGCCTTATTGGCACTCCAGCTACAAACAAATATATAAGGGGTGTCCTCACACCTCAGCTCTAAACCATGCACACATGTAATTGTGTGTATCTGGACAAGCACGCATGCACCAGTTCTTTCACACCTCTGACCAGACACTTTACATATTTACCCTCCAAAATCGACACCTGCACCCCCAGCCCATGAAAAAACTTTCACTCACACAACAAGAACATGACCGTTCACACTTTACGAGCTGGAAAAAAAACATGACTTTGAAAACCGTTACCAGTTCTCCGAGTTCATGAACTGTGCACATCTAAAAACGTCAAGCAGCTTGTTGGTTCTTCTCCATTGCACCTTGAGTTCCTTGTGAATACCACGATTAGAAGGGTCACGCTCACTCGAGGCCATCGCTGAGTCGGTCAGATTGGGGGTTGTAATTAGCCCAGTAGCTCTGTGTCAGGCTAGTTTTCTCTGGAGGATACACACAGGCATGGTATAACATGCAGCATGGGGGTGAAATCAGAGCGTCTCACTCGTTTGGTAGAGCGGATGAGGTTGGAAATTTTAACGAAGTGAATGTTTTTTCCTTTTAATTTTTGACACATCTCATCTGCAGCTGACAATGTTATCAAAACAATTTTCTTCACATTTCAAAAAGGACAGAATTAGTGTCATTAGTGCATGCCAGGCCAGGAGTTGGTAATGGTACTCTGTGAGGAAACACCACACGTGTACCAACTGCTTGTCCTGCCAGTTCTTATCTGAAAGCATTTTATTATCTGCACTCATCTTAAATGTGAGATCATAATTTGATGTGAGATGAACAATAACTGCTCTGTGGTCCACCATTGTTGTTTTGTTTCCAAAGTACTAGTGCAGACTGGACACGAAACACACGTTCTCCATTTTCACAGACAACCATATTTTTTCCAGATAGTGTGGAAGTGAGATGATATTTCTACTTTGAGACAGTTTCAAATGTGTGCATTTTCAAGATCTCAAACATGGACCAAATTAAATGAAAAACTTTTTCAAACGTATATGTACCGTATATCATATAAATGCCACCTAAAATCTCCTCTTACTGCAATCAAAAGGAGAGGTCACCGTTCAATGTTGTATTCGCATTTAAGCAACAATCCATTGTTAACGCCTTCCTTCCTCATGTTTTACTCTGCAACATCCACTCTTTTTTCCATCCACTTCCTCCCATATTGCTACTTCTATCTAAAGTCATTCTTGGTGAAAGCGGGTAACATGAATCCATCTCTCCTTGTCTCATGGGGGAAGCAGGGGTTACAAAGGGTGATCAATATGTGCCAGAGATAGTCTTTTGACAAGTAAAAGAAGGCACAGTTAGTGAGCTCCCTCCTCCTTTCGCCATAATAGTCCCCTTCCTTACTTTTTGCTCCCATTTGTTGGGTCGACAAGGTTAGCTGGCCTATTGACCGCTATCAAATTCCTAGATGTCATCTACATTAGAATCTTTATCAACACTCTCCCAATTGAAGCAAACTATTAATTCTTTGGTAACTGAGTGAACTTTGTCGTGCATTGTCAATATCTGCTTTTCTAAAATTGGACCTGTTGCTCCTGAACAGGTGGCGGACGACATAGGCAACATCAAGTTTTCTCTGGACACAGGCCCCGACGCCCCCAGCAACAGCTGGCTCAAGTATGTCCGCTCCGCCCCTTCGTTTGAGGAGCAGAACCTAGCCGCCTGCCATCTCACTGGAGACCAGGTGAGTGTCCCGCTTGAATTTGTCGTCCACATAAGAGACACATTGTTGTGTTGTCTTTCTCCCACTGCAGTGAATGCTGCTTTGCTTTCCTGTTTCCCATCCACTCAGAGTGATTAGTGGGTTCCTATATGTGTTGTATGTTTACCATTGTGGCTGCAAAATATGTTTGTTGGTTTGTTAGAACCAAGGAATGGTTCTATTGTGTGGCTGTTGCTGGGCCAGTTGCCAGGGCTATTAGGAAGTGACACATGTAACGAAGCTGAAAGAACAGCCCAACACTCATCAGACTCATAAAACAATCCCCCGGAGAAGTCGGACAATCCATTTATCTGTTGTTTGCACCTTCTCCTTACTGGCAGAGATATTTGGAAACACACTGAACTGTGGGGATTTGTCTCTTGAGCAAATAATAAATCAGTCAGACTTTGTGCTCGATGACATAGCTGCCCCTTATTCTTCAGAGTCCACACTTCAGTCTGTTTTAATCAAACTTCAGTTCATTTCCTTCCTTAGTGCAGTTTGTTTGGTCAGGTGTTACCACAGACATCGGAACTCAGGTTCAGACCAAACCAACCACACCATAATTGGTGCAGATCATCTTTGACCTTAATCTGCTCCAACTTGCAAATGAACCAATCAGGTTTGACCATAAGCGGCTTAATGTGACATTAAGACATGTAGTAAACCCATGAAACCAGTGACTTACCGATAATTTGGGGTATCAATAAAAAATGTTCGATACTGGTACCAATACATATACTGATACGTTCACTTCAACACGGGTTTCTGAACGATACTTCTTTCTATACCAAATTCATGAAATCGATTGAAACAAGACAATTACATGACACATTGGTGTACAAATCTTGAGTTTTATTTTTGAGCTTCTGTATTTTCTCCACTCCAATGAGTTTTCTTACATCAAAAAATGTACATTTTCCAGTGTAAAAAATAACTGTTGCAAACAAGAGAGAGGGCACTGCCTTCTCATTTGGCAGTTTTTCCTCCAAAAACCTCAGCATATCTGCTTTCTCAGGACACAGACAATCTTGCTCCTGGGTGATGGTGTCTCCAGCAGGAGAAAATGTACACTGTGAGGGTGTGGATGAGGCTTGCAAACAGAGCTACCTGGTAGCCAGGTTGCTAGCATTGGCGGAGTGTCCCTCAAATTCCACCACCAGCTCACTGGATTCACTGGGGTTAGGGTAGATGACAGACCTCTGTACCGCTTTGTCTCATCCTGAACATTCTCTGAGGTGCTGAGAGTCTTATTTTAATTGTCATTTCCTCATCAGCAAATAGCTCATCAAGGGCAAAGAGATTAGTCTTCTTCTAGAAAGTAGAAGAAAAAAGACAATCGGGGTAGATGCCAACACACTAATTGTGTTCTGAAAATGAAACGGGGGTGAGAACAGGATTTCTTAGTACTAGTACTTAGTACTCATTTTTATTTTACCAGTGTTGCTACTGTAGCTGTATGGAGTCCTCATCACCTGAAGCTAAGCTTTATCTGTTACTGTCAATCTTTAGTTAGCTTTTGATTTAGCTAGCTACATATCCATAAAATAAACAGACAGAGTAATATCTTAAATTTGTCGTTACATAAATCCCAGGATAATTCACCGCTCAATGCACATAATACGTTGCAGTAATGTTAAGTTCACAAACATTAATTAGTTGGCCAGATTCCGCTGAACGTAAACTTACCTGTTGAAATTCCAGACAGTGCGGCATCCTCTGTAACCTACTCTCGGATGAACCGGAGTTCGGTGGTGGAGATTTTGAATCAGGCCACTCTAGCTCTGTATCATTCAAGGAGGTGGATGGCTGCTGTCTGCTTCCCTTTAAGTTGAACAGAAACACTTTATCAGAGCTGTCAAATGTTACAAAACAGCCGTTATTTTGTAGCCATAACTGATTTTTCCGGATATTGTAAAAAATAAATCCAGCGTCTGACATTACGTCTACATTGAACGGCTGCTTGGTGCAAACGCTATTAATTATGCCCCCGAGTTGCCAAGCCGCAGAGGCGAACGTTGGTGTCAATGCATTGTCATGATGGCATGTCGGAATCTCATATGCTGGCAATTTGATTCAGGCTGCAACTGCATCCACCATTGCAACGTTGATGTAATAAAAACATTAAAATGCCAAATATTTGTAGCCATAATTTATTAATGATAATGATGATCATTGCCTCATTGTCAAGTTCTTGACTAAAGGTTGAAAATGTGGAAATTCAGACAAATTTGGACAAATTGATGTGGAAGTGAATTTTTATAGGTTGGCAGCTCTGCTTTATGCTCCTAAAATGATTACATGCACGGTCAGGTGCGTCATCAAATTTGTTTTGCTGCTAGCCTTCGCAACAGTGTTTTTTTGCATTTATTGCCCTGGGCACTATTGGCATCAACACTTACTCTATGTATGTCTTTTTCCTGGTTACCGCAACCATGTTTAACGTTACAGCCAATCATTTGCAGCATTTTCAGCTCATGTGCAAGTGATTAAGCTCTGGGTACTGAAACTGAGCACCGAAAGTCGAGGCACCAATGCTCAGTACTACCGAAGCATTTCGGTGAGTGTCGTGTCATAAAAGAACTGTTCAATACCCAGCCCTACTAAATGAATCCGTTTTTTGTTTAGCATGAATGAGGCTGCAATGTCCTATAGACACTCTCAAATTCTTGTAAAAGCCTTCCCAGACGTGAAAACTGTTTTATATAGAAAATGGATGCACTTACGTCATATTTTCTTCTCCAATATTAATTGGCCATGTGTTCAATGCTGTCAGCAATTTTACATTACCTTAGGGCTCGAACGTCTTCAATGTACTCAGCTATTTCTGGCTCTGTTACTTATATGGGCTACATTTCACTAGCCTCCGGACTACAGTGCATTACAAAATGTTTGTGCCAAGCCAAAGAAAGGCTGCAGATCTCAAGTGGAGTATGCATATACTGAATTTTTACCTTATCCGATTTAGAAAATGCAAGAAACCACACATGAAAACAAAAAAATTACCGTGTTTTTGCGGTGAATATATTGTGGGGTTTACTCGACATGACCAGCGCAACACGCCACACACATAACAAGATCTCCACATACAATTGTGAGTCTCCTCCACCAAGCCAGATGTCTTTTGTAGTACCAAGACTGACCTGTGAGAGGCAGTGTGGTGCCACAAGGAATCCAGACTGCCAGAAAATACAATGAAAAAGTAAGAGCAGTAGAAACAACCAGACGCAATCTGTGGATCGGCCAAACTTGTTGTTGACCACACACACAAAGATTTTAAAGAATTATGGTAAATATTGAACAGGTTCAACATTTACGATTGTCTCCCTGATCATCGACTGTTTTTAGAGCAGGAGGAAACATCACTCTGAAAACACCCTAAACCTCGGGATAATAGCTCAGGATAATATTTTACATCCAAGACATCCAAGAGTCGGATGGTGAATGCTCAAATTAGGCCCGATTGTCAGTATGTGTGTTAGTACTGGTAGTGTAGTGGTACATGCTGCTGCCTTTTGTGCTAAGAAAATGAGTGGTTTGTGACAGAAAGGGAAACCAGCGTAAAAACTGCGCTAAACAAATCATGCAAGTGCTTCGCTTTAGCGACCCCCAATGGGAGAAATCGAATGTGGCATCGGTATATATGTACCCTGCTTTCGAGACAATAAAACTAGTTGTACAAACTGGTTAATGACTTATTGCTCGGAACAAAGCGTGCTGGACTCCTATCTGTTTTGCATCTGAATGAGCAAATGGAATGTAAGAGAAGTGAAATTTGCCCTTGAATGGTATAAGATGACATGACATGCGAGATGACAGTGGTACGGCAGGAGCCAAATGCTTCCATATGACTCGCCTGTGTGTTTCAACATTCCTGTCACTCTACTCTTATTTGTTTCCTAATCCGTGCCTGCATAGCTGGGTCCGCCTTGTGCCTTGCCTCTCTTTTGTCTCCTTTCTCCATCCTCGAGTCTTGACCTGCCACCTGTCACTCTGTCACACGGAGGGGACGGGCCACCATGTCCATTTAAGCTTCAGACATTTCGAAAGAAAAAGGGAGACCGGCTTGGAGCAAATCAGAAGGAACACATGGGGCCTCTGAGATTGACAAGCACCAATTGGCTGGCGACACCAACCTGCCTAATCCTTTTAAGATTTTCACATCAGTGCCCCCTGCCACTGCCGCACAATGTCAAATGAAAGAATCAGCGCACCATCAAAAATGTGGCAGAATTAGTGGACCCAGCAAAGGTCAGGTGTTCTGTTGCTTTTTGATGCGTTTTGCAGTTTTTACGTGGCAAATGGCTTTGCTTCCGTTTTCCTTGCCACTAGTTTGTCACAGTTATGAGCCCATCATTTATTTACACAACATGTGGTCACTCAAAAAATTTGTTTTTCAGGAGCGCATACAGTGATTTCCCCTCTCCAGTCTTTTACATGCACAATGCATGAGTTTATGGAAATGTGTGCACTGGAAATTCAAAGGCAGGCCTTGAAAGGAAAAAAACAAAACAAAAAACAAGTGGGTTTGGGCTGTTTGTTTATTATTTTCTTACTGTTGTATGTTGTAAGCCGAAGATAAATGCAACATTGTTAATCATTAATTTTCCTGGTCATGATTTAATTTGGCTAATGTATTTATATAGTTTAGCCTCGCTCATGGTTTTCCCACTTGTGAATGGTGGGCTGTCCTCCCACTGAAATATTAAAAGCGCTTCAATGATGGCCTCTCAATTGTTCTCCATCCGAAAATGTGGTGCACTCGTTCATTGGTTCTGAGGCAAAGTTGCATCTGGTGAGAGGGGAAAATACTGAGAATGGTGCAATATGTGGGGTTGATGTGGGTTGATTTGACGGAGAACCTTTGCACTTCTATTCATTCCTTCATTACCTGTGTTGGGAAGTGTTGGGAACCCTGTTTCATCTGCCCTTCTACCCCCGGATGGATTTATCAATAGACACACACACACACACACAGGCTACAAAAACATTATTGTTCGCTTCAATTAATTTATTGACATTTTTTACAAGTTAAAAAAAAAGAACTGATCAAATTTACAGACTTTTATTTTGAATTGGCCTAATTCAAGCATGTACATCAGCTGCACATTAAAATGAGTTAAACTAGCATATATTATTTGATTACTTTTGAGGAAAACAGGGGGAAATTACATCAGTTTACTACATTTTAATCATGTGCAACAGACTGATTTCTGTGCAGTTGTGCAAAAGTGTGATGATTTTTCTATTCTGTATTGTTATTGGTTTAAGACACTAAACTTCAATCTTTTAAACTATCAACAACAACAAATTCAGAATCAGAATCCTTTGTATTGCCAAGTATGTCAAAAACACGGGAATTTGTCTCCGGCTGTTCTAGTATGATAATACCATTTCACTTTTTTTAATTGCAATTAATTACAAAATCAAAAAAAGCACGATGACAATTATTGAGTCCCGTGAAAATGATCCAAGCAATTATGAGCTTTATAAATAAACTCCCCAATTGTGCAATCCTAACATCGAATCGTGACAATACGTCGTATTCAGGATGAACTTTTTCTGCGTGTGTACAGTATTTCGTGTTGTCAGTGGGCGTGACTGACGTGTGCGGCTCACTCGGGTTTGCTTTTATCAATTGCATTACTGACATCAATATTAGATGTATGCAGTTGATGGGTGGGTGCTGCATGGGGCGTGCGGGGTGGGGTCCTCGATCGGTGCTTTAGGCTGGAGATAAGAGGAGGAGGAGTGGCCGGCGGGGGGGGCAGAGAGAGAGAGCAGGGAGAGCGAAAGAGAGAGAGAGAGAGAGAGAGCACCAGGGGCCGTTCGGAGGAACCACTAAAGAGAGAGAGAGAGAAAGAGAGAGAGAGACTCATCTTCATCATCATCTTTAGGGACGCTCCGTGACTAGATTAGAGAAAAGTCCGAGCAGCGGCAGTCCACCAGCTTGGAGGAGGCGACCTCGTCCAACTTGTTCACCGGGCGTACGCAAGACTCCGGGGCCGCGCCGCGAACTCCGACGCGCGGCCGGCTGCGTCCTCTCCATCGGCCCCGTTCCCGGCCGGGACTGGGAGTAGTGGTGAAGCGAGTATGGGTTGTGTGGCCAACTCCACCGGGACCGAAGTGCTAGTGCAGCTGCAGGCTCTCCGCACCGCCGCGCAACTTTCTCAACTATTCCGCCTCACGGAGAAAAGAAAGGTCAGGTCTCAGGCGGGGACGAGCTCCGGCACCACCAAGCAATAATTATAATAATAATAATAGTAATAATAACAATAATACGCTTCATTTGGCACATCGGCTTTGTCATACAACTTTTGGAAGTTAGTATATGCGTGTGTGTGAGCGTGTGTGTTTATGTATAAGTGAGTTTGCGTGTGCGTGTGGCTGGCGACACGCCCTTCAATTGGTGGAGAGAGCCCCCATGTGTCCCGACTTCACATGGCAAGCTTTGTCCAGTTTGTCGCGCAGAGGTGATTCATGAATTCAAAAGCTACTTTGAATGGATTTGTTTGTTCGTGGCAATCAGGCTCCACGCGTTGGTGATTTAATGTTGAATGTGTGCTTGCGTGCGGTAGATTTTTGTGTTGTTTGTTTGTTTTGGGGGGCTTTAGAAAATGTGCCTGAAGACGGGTTGTCCTCTGCCTTTTGAACGTCAATGTAAATTGTGTTAAAAGTACCATAAACAATCTTCTGTAATTTGAAATAAATTATCCAGATCCTATGTTAATTGTGAAAATCTGACATTTACATTTTGTAGAAGGTGAAATTTAGATCAATTGAACATGACGTTTTCAGACGTGTTCTAAAATTATTCGTTGGGGTTATTTTCAAAATATGTTAATAGATGTGTAAGATACATCTGTGTACTGTTATGAAAACTGTTTTTTGTTTAGATTTCAGTAAAAAAAAAAAAAAAAAAAGGTTTCAAACACATTCCTAAGAATCCTAATTGATTCCACCATTATTTTTACAGTCGTTTAATCAGCAGGAAAACTAAACAGTATTTTAATCTGAATCGGAATATTAGGCCCTTCTCTAATGAAATATAATCATTTGATGTTGTGATTTCTAATTATTTTGACCTTGTGAAGAATATTTTTTTCCTTTCTTTCTCTCCATAGATTTATTACAAAGCAGTCCGCGACATAGATGCAGGGGAGGAGCTTTTAGTTTATATGAAGGACGGCATTTTTCCGGAGGGTTCCATGGCACCCAATTTACAAGGTAAGAAGACAAATGCGCCTCATTAGAGCACATTTTAAACAAACTCCCAAACTGTTCTATTGTGGCGCCCAGCACACGCCACTACTACACTAAAGAGACAGCCCCCCTTATCCAACTATGTTTCCTCTATACATGTAAATTATTCCAATCGTATAAAAAACTAATTGACACTCAAACCCACATTATACTATTTAAAACGGACCTGCCAATAACTGCGAAATGGATCAGTTTTATTTCACAGAAAGCCAACAAAAATAATTCGTTGGAACTTTAAAGAGCTGCAATTTATTGTCAGCCTCAAGACTTCAAAACTGTCCATAGAATTAGAATGCATCTTCATCATCATCATCATTCATTAGAAACTATGCAGACACCTGTTCTAATATTTATGTTTTAACCCACTTGTGAGGATAAAGCGGTACAGACAATGGATGGATTTTATTTGATTTTGTATTTTTATTTGTTATTATTTTTTTTTTTTATTTTTTTTTTCTCTGGGGGTATCCAAAACAGTTCATCTACCTTCAAGGGGAACTTTATTTTATTTATTGAAAACAAATCTTGTTGTTGCCATTTTAAAAAAAAAATTGTCATTAGGTTTGCAACCCTTTTCCAATGAGAAACATATACACGTATAGGAAATGCAATTCACAGTTATTCCTTTACATGCAAGATTTATTAATGCAAATAAGTCAACGAGAAAAAAAAGTGCATGAGTGTTGAACAGAAGCAGTGACTGAGTGTAAATGATTTGTTCAATCCCTTTCAGTATATGCATGTGCAACACCTGCCTCTGTGTGTGTGCGTGTGTGTGCACGTGCACGCGCACGCGTGAAATTGATACAACAAGCAAATACAAAATCTGCAATAAATAGTGATGTTTGTGAATGAGACTTAATGGAGTGCTGTAAACCAAGAAAAGTGCAATCTTGTGTGTGCAATATTTGTGTGTTTGTCTGAGTCCAAGCTCTGTGTGCTTTCTGTGTTGGCTTTATCGGAGCATGACGTGGGGTAAAGAACTTGAGGAGTCCCTTGAGACTTCACCCATGCTCCCAGATTAGCTGCTAAACTGCACATAATCGTGTTTCCAATCATCTCCCACAGAGTCATTAACCTCCTCTTTAAAACCCACCACTGCCACCACCGAGATGTGCAAAAAGAATGCATTTGCTGCACTTAATTGCACCTTTGAACCTTTTCGAGCATTTATGAAATGCCTTCCTTTTTAAGTTCATAAATGCTATAAATGGTTTAAAATTGTTAGGCACACTTTCTTGCCAAAGTTGCATCAAAGTGCCAAGGAGAAACAAACACCGGTTGTAAGAGCTTTTGCATGGAACATGTGAACGCTGGTGTCAAATTGTGCTATTTAGCATAAGCTTTAGAGGCCAGTGTAATGGCCCATTGACCAACAGGTAATTCATTCTCCTCATCTATGTGGAGAGATTTGTCTCAAAATTATTTACACAAATATATCTGCGATTTACACGTGGTTTTTAATGATGTGTGGGCGTTCATCATGACTTATCATTTGTAAATATTCACTTCTGCTTGTGAATTGTTGAAGGTGCCTTTGTGGATCAGCAGGCACAAGCATTTATTTTTGAGACAAAGGTAACGCAGTTGTCAAGAAATTCACACACACACACACACACAAGTTGAGAATATTCACACATGGGGGAAGGCCCGTCCCTCCACCCAGCAGAGTTGCTGTCTCCGTTAATGACTTGACTGTCATTTTTATGGGAATCCAACAGTCTATGGTCTGACCCTGCTGGAATCCCCAGTAAACCTCTGCGGTCAGGGCAACCCCCAGTTGGAAAGATGAAGTCAAGCCACCCGCCCCAGCGATTGTTTATACTAGGCATTACGGTAACACACCGCCAACGAGCCGCTTGGGCCGACTTCAAAATAAAAGCCTGACAACTAATATATAGACATCAATGCTTTGGATTTAAAGTAATGAAATGACGAGTCCACCACTGAGAGAAAGAACGCTGTACCAGGGTTACATCCAGGAAGGTTCTGTAGCTGCATTGTATAATAAAAGAAAATTTTAAACCGCCATATATGTCTGACATTTACCCCGATTTTTAAAAAAAAATAAATAAATAATCCCGTAGTTTTCCCAGAACCAAACCAGATCTGGGGGCC
The DNA here is from genome assembly GCF_024500275.1 of Phycodurus eques. NCBI lineage: Eukaryota > Metazoa > Chordata > Actinopteri > Syngnathiformes > Syngnathidae > Phycodurus > Phycodurus eques. The sequence continues at coordinate 20,250,589 of NC_084525.1, forward strand.
ACTAGCCCACCCCAGGACTCCAACTAAATCAGGTTCATAACAATCTGATGTGGCATTTCAAAATCGGTCCCATAAAAATGACTTGCAGTGAAGTCATCAGCAGAGACAGCAACTCTGCCGCCGAGGATGGAGGGACGGGCCTTCCCACACGTGAATATTCTCTATTTGCGTGTGTGTGTGTTTGTGCGTTACGTTTGTCTCAAAAATAAATGCGCGTGCTCGCTAATCCACAGAAACACCTTCAACAATTCACAAGCAGAATTGTATATTTACAAATGATTAGTCATGATAAATGTACACACAACATTGAAAAAAAAACGTGTAAATCACGGATATATTTGTGTATCTGAAAAACGTGTAAATCCTGGATATATTTGTGTCAATAATTTTGAGACAAATCTCTCTCCATACTCATCAAGGTTGGATGCATGCGTGTTGCTATGGTAATGATCTTTTAATGTGCCCGGGAAAGTTCAGCTTGATAAGCAGTCAGAGTAGAATATGGGGTGAGCCATGCATTGTATAAGTCACTGCCGATAAACCCATTGAAATGATGGATGGGTGTGTACGGTTTGGGATGGCAGGTGGGTGCCTTTGGCGCCACCGTGGCCCTGCTTACCTCTGTTCCTCGACGCCTTTCTTTTTTTCAATGCCTTGCACAAAGAGTCTCCACTGGGCTTCCCCTCCCTAAGCTCCTCCCTAACTTGGACTCAGACTCAGGAACTCACTATTGAAAGGACTGGCCTGAGTTTTTATGTGTTTGACCTTGTTGGTGAGAAGTATTGTAAAGGTTATCAACATGGAAGGGGCAGGCTGGTCCCTATTGTTTCCTGTCTACACATGCAGCCCCTGCAACACTTTACCGAACAAGTAATTAATAGTGTTAATGGAGGCTATGTTTCACAGCTAATTGATTTCCATTGTATGCAATTGTCGATGGGGGCGTTGTTGGTTTTACCACTTCAAGGAGAGTCAATTTAGCAGTAACTAAACCAGAGAGGCATTTGATGACAATAAATATATACATTAACTGATACAAATTATATTTAAAAAAATATTAGGGAGCCATAGATACAATTAAGCCTACAATTATTCAAACCCTTTCTCAATGCAGGCATATGAAATTATTCATCCAGGGTCATTTTGGGCAGCGATGCAATAATATAAAAGACAGAGAAACACTTATTAAATGTGTTGTGCTATAACGGAGAGTCAAAGACAATTTAGAAAAAGACAGCAATGATATTTGATTGATATGGTTCAAGATGATTGTCAAGGCTCTTGTTGTGACTTGGCAACTGTGTCTTGTTTTCTGCACGCAGACGAGCAGATGTACCGCTGTGAAGACTGTGACGAGCTGTTCTCGTCAACACTCGAGTTGCGGCGACACCAGAAATATTCCTGTTCCAGTGCGGGCTCCATATTTGACAGCCTGAGAGAAGACTTCAAACAGGAGCGGGAGGACAGTGACGAACCCGTCCACGAGTGTAAAGACTGTGAGAAGATCTTCCCAAATGAGTACAGGTGAACAGATTTATGACAGCACCAGTAAGTTCACATAAAGTGTTGAAAATGTGCAGTCTGATTCATTGTGCTTGTTCTGTCCACATGAAGTCTGGGACAGCACATGATAGTCCACACGGAGGAGCGGGAGTACAAGTGCGACCAGTGTCCCAAAGCTTTCAACTGGAAGTCCAACCTCATTCGTCACCAGATGTCACATGACAGTGGCAAGCGCTTTGAGTGTGAAAATTGTGATAAGGTACAGCATACCCGGCACGTAAGTGGTGCACTGGACACACAGGCTTTACCTGAACAGAAATTCTGTTAGATTAAAGATAGATTTCGGAGTAATGTATTTTGTTACGGCAAAAGTGTGCAAAAATATAACGTAAAAATATGTCAAATGTGACACAGAAATATATACTGATACTATAGACTTATATTTGTATCAATTTTGTCCATGACAGGTCTTCACAGATCCCAGCAATCTACAGCGTCACATCCGCTCCCAACACGTGGGGGCGCGAGCTCACACTTGTCCCGAGTGTGGCAAGACCTTTGCCACCTCATCGGGCCTCAAACAGCATAAGCACATCCACAGCAGTGTCAAACCTTTTATCTGTAAGTGAGGGTCCTGCATGGTTTTACTTTTATGTCTATAGTCTGTGTACGTATTTCATGCTACCATGTACTTTTCCAGGAGTTTTTCATTTACAACTTTTTTCCATCTTATATTAGTCTTCTGAACCAAACACGAGTCCAAAGTTCATATTTCTATTTATCTATGTTCTTACAAAGGTAAAAAAAAAACACAATATCATGATGGACTAAATGGCCTATTACAGACTTGTTATATTATGCTGTCCCCATTGGCAGCAATTCTTTGCTTTAGGTTTTCAATCCAAATTTCCATTCCCATGTATTGTTTGTGTATGTTGTGGTTCATTTGGTTTACACAGTTAGAGACAGTGTTAAAAAGGGTTTAACCAGGCCCTGATGGGCTGCGTCTTCTTGTACCCACAGGTGAGGTGTGCCACAAATCCTACACCCAGTTCTCCAACCTCTGCCGCCACAAGCGCATGCACGCCGACTGCCGCACTCAGATTAAGTGTAAGGACTGTGGCCAGTTGTTCAGCACTACCTCCTCCCTAAACAAGCACCGCCGCTTCTGCGAAGGCAAAAACCATTACGGCTCTCCAACAGGAATGTTCAATCCTGGCATCCCGATGAGCTCCAGTCCCATTATGGCCAAGGCCAAGTCCCACCATCCTCACCTTCAGGGTCTGAATCAGTCAGGTTTAGGCTTCACCGACTACTTTCCTTCCAGACCTCACCTTCATGCTGGCTTGCCTTTCTCCCCTGGACCCCATGGTTTTCCATCCCTCCCACACGGTTTCCCAGGCATCTTTCCTCCATCATTGTATCCACGACCACCGCTATTGCCAGCTAGTCCAGTGATGAAGACCCCTCTTGGAAACAACACTCAAGAAGTCAAGCTGCCTCAGAGTCCTCTAGATGGCGCTCCGTTGTCTTTAGTTAGCTCCACAAACAGTAATGGAGGCAACGGTTTAAGTCTGGCTGAGGACAAAGATAGCGAGAGTAAAATGGATTTGTCCTCTGGTGGAGAGGTAAAGATTAAATCAAAGATTGCAGACGTTTCAGATGGCAGTGACCTGGAAGATGTTAACACCACAAGCGGGACAGATTTGGACACCACGACTGGTACGGCCTCGGGTGATGGTTCTGACCTGGAGAGTGATGGCGATAGTGAACGTGAGCACAATGGCAAAAGAAGAAAGCCATGTGTGGTCCTATCAAACCAAGATGTTCACCACTTAGAGGACACAAAAAGTTCAGTGATGCCAGCTGTGTCTAATTCAGGGAACCTCTCAATTGACCGTCCTTTTTTGTCTCCAGTGTCAACACAGCACTCTTTCTTCCCTCCGCCAGATGAGCAAGCACTCCCACCCACCACCACAAATGCTAACGCAGCCACCACCGATTCCATCAAAGCAATTGCTTCTATTGCTGAGAAATATTTTGGTCCAGGTTTGATAGGTCTTCATCAAGAGAAGAAGATGGGTCCATTGCCCTACCACTCCATGTTTCCCTTTCAGTTCCTACCCAATTTCCACAACTCCCTGTACCCCTTTACCACTGATCGAGGTGCCCTCACCTCTGGCCTGTTCTTTAAGGGAGAGCCCAAGTCGCCTCGTGAGCAGCTACATAAGATGGTTTCTGGTGCACTTGGAGCTCCTCTCCCTACTGGAGAATCACCATTTGATCTCAGTAGGAAGCCCAAGGAGACCAAGTCATCTCCTCCTACTCCAACTAACCTCTCAAACCCAAACACTAATACTGGGAGTAGCAGGGGCTCTTCATTAATATCTAGCGGTGAGGAACAACCATTAGACCTCAGTATTAACAACCGAAACCGAGGAGGTCACAATGGTATGGCAGCCGAAGCACAGAATCAAAAGAACCACATCTATGGAGTGGGAAAAGGTGTGTCCATCAAGGATGAAACTCTCAGCTTTCCAATTCCTCACTCCCAGTCAATGCTTCAATCCCCCATCACGCCACACCAGCAGCCCCAGCCACACCAACCACCTCCTCTGCACTATGCCAAACCCTCCGCCTTCTTCATGGACCCAATTTACAGGTATTTCTGCCCCGATTAGACCACAGAGTGTTACTTAAACGCCAAACATTAGCGGAGTACAGTAATGGATGAGATGGTGTAGAAGATCCTTGACCTTGGTACGTAACCCTCTGCCTTGTTGTTGGTCCAGCAGGGTGGAGAAGAGGAAGCTACTTGACCCTGTAGGAGCTCTGAAGGAAAAGTTCCTCAGGCCTTCACCACAGCTCTTCCATCCGCAGGTAGCCCTACATTAAAGTTACATACATGTGCCAAGATAAGTATACTAAATAGTGCAGGAAAGAGAGAGAGCTAGCAATAGGTATTGCTGATTATTACCTTATGACATCGTCATTATGTGCAACGTACATGATGTGAATATCCTTCTCTTCTCCCTCCCACGCTGCTCCAACCTGAATTGATAGGGCTCCATGCACCATCATTCCACACTGTTGATGTTATGTTCTCAAGGGCTGTATGACTTCTTCCTTTGTTTATCGAATGGCGCCTGTGTACTTCGTCACTTCTGCCTTTTTCAGAAGACGCAGCCTGTTGTTGCAGCCCCTTTGATAATCACTCACATTGTTCGACTGTCCCCAGACCCTCGCTGCCTCTACAAATCTTGATTGCAAAGAATGGTAGTATTAAGAATATATATTTTTAAATGAATAGTAAGAATTTTGAATGGTATTCTCGCTAATCGTAGCCATGGCATTGTTTCATGTACTAGGAGTCCACAGGCCAGCTCATACCTCATCCCCCTCCAAGTTGTTCTTTTTCTGTGTAGTGAACTGGCTGGCTAGATAATAGCACCGTGTCCATCAAGGACATCCTGTGTTTGTGTCCAGGAGAATGAGGGGCTCTTGTCGGGGAAACTGCTTAAAAATCTGACCTGGAAATCTGTGTCCTCTATCAACTGTGACTTTGCAATACACACATCTGCAGCTTATGCGGACAGATGGACTTGCACATTTGCATGTGGTCAAGTTATGCATTTGTACCATTATGGTTGGTTCTTGGTTGTATTAGTGGTATCAGAATTGAAATACTGTATATCAAAATATAGAATACCTCCAACATCCATCCATCCATTTTCTGAGCTGCTTCTCCTCACTAGGGTCGCGGGCGTGCTGGAGCCTATCCCAGCTGTCATCGGGCAGGAGGCGGGGTACACCCTGAACTGGTTGCCAGCCAATCGCAGGGCACATAGAAACAAACAACCATTCGCACTCTCAGTCATGCCTACGGGCAATTTAGAGTCTCCAATTAATGCATGTTTTTGGGATGTGGGAGGAAACCGGAGTGCCCGGAGAAAACCCACGCAGGCACGGGGAGAACATGCAAACTCCACACAGTCGGGGCCGGGGATTGAACCCGGGTCCTCAGAACTGTGAGGCTGACGCTCTAACTAGTCGCCCACCGTGCCGCCTACCTCTAACATGTAAAGCAAAATAAAATTTGATCTTACGTTTTTTTCCTAAACACCAGCAACTGCTGGTATACTGTAGATACCTAATTATGCAGATATTTCATAAAGATATCGACTTTGTAACCATGTCCGCTGAATTAATACTGTCAGAGATACTCATGTTAATCATGAGCTCCATCAATTCATTTTCTTTAGTCAGGGGCTGACTATGATCGAGAAGCGGGGTAAACCCAGGACTAGATCTATCACAGGGCACATATAAAAAAAACAAAAAACGAACATTCACACTCACAGTCACACCTTTGGACAATTCAAAGCATTTGGCCTGAAACACATAACTGACGCTTGGATCTGCAGGATGTGATTGACTGACCAGTGGGGTGGCCAGCTAATCCTTGGCCACCCCCTGATGGTGCCCCTGCCGAATATGAATGTTTTCGGAACATGGGAAGAAGCCAAAGTACTTGGAGAAAAACCCATGCTAGCATGAGGAGAACATGCAAACTCCACACAGAAAGTCCACAACTGAGATTTGAACCCTAAACTGTGAGGCAGAGGCTCTAACCACTTATAAGATAAAACGTCTTATTACTATAAATCAACAGTTTCTTTCCTGCTTTTACATGTTGTTCTGTGATGTACTACCATTCTGGTGATCCAAAATCAGTCTTCTTTATCATCCTAATGTACTTGGGGCGAGAATTTTTCTCAGGACACTTCGTCAAACCTGAGTCATCCTATTGTGTCTCAGCTTCCAAACACAATGCCACCGCTAATTCAGTCTTATGACAAAATCCCCCCCACCCGCCCCACCTGCAATCTGCTCGTTCTCAGACTGCGAATAAACACATTGAGACGGAGTGTCTGTCCCTGTGTCTCTCCCTGTCCTGTATTCACTAAAAAAGGAAGGATGTACGCTGTTTGGGGCAAATAAACGCCTACATAACTACCTCCCACCCCCCACCTCCCCTTTGTTCACAAGCCTCTCAGGGGAAGGACGCAACTATCGGTTGGGGGTATCTCAAACTATATTGTGCTGCACCATACAGAACTTTTGAATGGCTCATTTAGCCAGCTTGCTGGCCTGGCAGCAGAAGTGAAGACGTGGAGAACAAAGCAGAAGCTAGAGGGAGAGGAGATGCTGGTTTTTGGGAGTAGGCAGAGAAAATAATTTTACATTTGTTAACGTGCTATAAGTACATTTTGTCTGTGTTTTCATTCATTACATCTGTCTATCAACAAGCACACATGCATTGGCAATGGGATATATTCATCTTTATAATTATGTCATCCATCCTCATCCCTCCAGATGTCTGCCATGGAGAACATGACAGAAAAACTGGAAAGCTTTGGTGCACTAAAACTGGACATGCCGCCCAATTCACTGCAACATTCAGCTCACCCACTGTTCAACTTCCGCTCACCTCCTCCTTCGCTCTCAGATGCCATCCTCCGCAAGGGCAAGGAGCGCTACGCCTGCAGGTCAGTGCCCTGTGATGACACACTTTTTCGCTTACCACATTTTTTGCAAAGGATGGAAAAATAAATATTTTGGTCTGTGTTACTCTTTCCCTTTCCTGCTTTTCTCTCCATTCTCCCATGAAGGTACTGTGGGAAAATCTTCCCCCGCTCGGCAAACCTCACGAGACACTTGCGAACACACACAGGCGAACAGCCTTACAGGTATTTTTGTACAGTATTATTATTTATGGTTACTCATGTTAAATGTGGAGAGGCTAAATGAGTTGCTCAGTCTAGAAAGCTTGGGGACTGAAAGGTTGAGTGTTCGAGACCCACTGTGGCTCACAATATTAGGTAGGAACCAGATACGAGGTCTCTCCCTGAGCACTACTAAGGTGCCATTGAGCAAGGCATACCCTTGCAACCAACTGTTCAAGGGCATTGTAATGTATCTATGTGTCTAGTGGATTCTGCATTGCTGTTTGTTTCCTATTTTGTCCCTCATTGATTGTCTTTTCTGTCCCTCTTTATAACAAATTTGCATTACGTTATTATTCTTTTTTAGAAAAGCCAGGGATATGTTTTTGTTGAATTTAAGAGAAAGAAATTGAAATTTATAGTAACTGAAATATAGTGGTGTCTTGAGATACCAGCGACCCAACTTGGGAATTTTTCGAGATACAAGCTGTCGTTCGGCTGATTTTATTTATTTGATTTGTTTTCCTTGCAAAAATGTGAGCTACAAGCACTGTATGGTGGCAGTGAACTCAATTCAAATCACTTTACAACAAGCAGCAGTTTGGCAGATAGTGAACAATTCTTCATAAAAGAGGCTTCAAACTGTTTATTGCCACTCCCGGTCAAGGTTTACTGACAAACTAAGCATAAAACAGAGAGAATTACATGTGGATTTACAACAACCACATCCAGTAGCTTTGCCTTAGAAGAGCCTGCTTAGCCTAATGCTAACAAACAATGCAAAAAGCCACAGACGGACGAACGAATACCTGACTCAGTGTCCTGGTGTTATAAATCTTTAAGCCAGGGGTGTCAAACTCAAATTCACGGTGGGCCAAAATTAAAAATTGGGACAACGTCACGGGCCAAACTCAATATTGAATGAAAAATCACTGCGATGTGCATGTTTCCCTTTTCTGCAGAAATGTAGCGTTAAAGTTTATCATTGACAACAAACTTACATTTTGCTTAAACACTGAATCTGGAATAAACAAACTTTAACATTATAAACTCAAAAAATCAAATTTGCGATAAAAGACATCAGTGGTATTTGTTTGTTGTTTTGTATTTAAATATATAACATAAATTCTTCTGTCCCTCTATCTTCTATTTATCTATCTCCAACTACCTTTCTTTTTTATGTAAATCTTTTTTCAAAGGGCAACAACAAAACAACCCAAAAAAAATAAGAATGTCCTTCAATAAATATCCAAACTTCAAACTATTATTACTATTGCCTCGAACTATTATTACTATTACTATTGCCTCAAACTATTATTACTATTGACAAACCTCAAACTATTATTACTATTTCAAAGGCCAACAACAAAACAACCCAAAAAAATAAGAATGTCCTTCAATAAATATCCAAACCTCAAACTATTATTACTATCGCCTCGGACTTGATAAAGGGCATTAAAAAAAACAATTCAATCATGTTATATTCTTTGTTACAGCCACGTTGCTCTGCACACGACAAACAGGTCTGTCTTTTACTTTAGTGAACAGATAATCTGCCTCCCACCTGTCAGTGAAGTTAGCTGTTTTCCATCTTTCATTTGGCTATTTTTGGGAAGGGGAAGTGTAAATTTGCTTGAGGAGACTGGTAGCATAGTCGCTAACGACTGCAACAGAAAGGGAAGGGTCTAGCGCTCGCCGGTCTAGACTGATGGGCCAACACACTAGCAAAGCATTCTCGGATTTGTAATAATAGTGGCGCATGTGCTATATACTGGCGGGCCAGCTCTAATACACATTTAATATGGTCTTGCGGGCCAAATATAATTACATCGTCGGCCAAATTTGGCCCCCGGGCCTGAGTTTGACACATACGCTTTTTTTTTTTTAAGCGACAATATAACAATACTCACAGGCATATATTCTTTATCCTCTGCAAATTATATATTTTAGGGGAGGCTGGAATGGATTAATGACATTTCCATTTATTTCAATGGGGAAAAATGACTTTGAAGATGAGAGTTTTGAGGTACAAGCATTGTCAAAGAACAAATTCAACTCTTATGTCACAGTATATTGTATAACTGTATAATGATTGGAGTTTTACCCAGACTGTCCATGTTCCAAATGTGGAGATACTTTATAATGAACAGTGTTGTAGGTGCTCACCCTGGCTCGCCTATGTGCCCTGGCAGGTGTAAATACTGTGACCGCTCATTCAGCATCTCGTCCAACCTGCAACGCCACGTTCGCAACATCCACAACAAAGAGAAACCCTTCAAGTGTCATCTTTGCAACCGCTGCTTCGGTCAGCAAACCAACCTCGACCGCCATCTCAAGAAGCACGAGCACGAGAACATTCCTGGTAGGACTCCTTCTTAATAGAGACTCCATTGGAGTTATTTAACATGTCTTGTTAATGGGCTGACTAATGAGCAGTACACATTACCCATTTGGAAAATATAAAATGTTGCCCTAAATAAAATGTTTAGTGAAGTGTGGCAAACAAACATAACACGCAAAAGTAGGAAAGCCACTTCATTCAAGAGTTCACACTTACTTCTCCGTCTGCTTTGCCAAAAACAGCCTCTCTACGCCCGACATGGAAGTCATCCACTGTGTCTATGGTTACCACTCAGATGACGTTTTAAAGTGAATTAGCCTTTGAACAGTTTTATTTAAAATGTCTGTACAGCACTGTTTGGTTAACATTTCAAAATGAGAGCACACATAATGACCATTTCTTGAGGCTTCAGCCTCAAGAAATGGTCATTATGTGTCATTTTATTCTTCACATTAAAATCTTGTAAACTGCTGTGACATCAACAGATGGATGTTTTTCATATACGTTTTGACGTTATGATTGTATTTAACATCCAAGTTATACAGAAATTATGCAGTGCTCCATGTTTGACCCGCACATTTTCAATATTTCATAATGGGATGGGAAGATGTGACTGCCTATAACAAACCTCTTTCTAACCCTCAAAATATTTGGTGTTCTCCCTACCTTGTTATGTACCATATGTCTGGTAATTATTAAACAAAAAATACTCCGTCTACCTGTGTGCGTGCGTACATTACATCGTTTGTGTGTGTATTAATGTGCGCGGATGTGTATGTCTGCACACTTTCCCCATTAGTGAGCCAACAGTCTGGGATGCTTTCCAACTTAGGAACCACCATTTCCTCGCCAAACTCCGAGCCTGACAATCATGCACTTTTAGATGAGAAAGAGGACTCGTACTTCTCAGAAATCCGAAACTTCATCTCCAACAGTGAGATGAACCAGGCCTCCAGCTCCACGGATAAGAGGTAAAAAAAAAAAATTTAAAAAAAAACACAAGCAAACATAATAGTCATACACATAATGCTGCATTGGGAAATTGTACAACTTGTGTCAAACCATCAAGTCTTTCCTCCAACTGACCTGTAATCATCACTCCAATCCTATTATGCACCGACTGCCACAACATTATGATTGCTTGCAGAATCACACAAATGTAATAATTTAAAATCGCAATGATTTATGTGATTTATGCATATGATTGATTTATTATTGTGGTTGTAACTGCAATATGTCTTAATGAGAGCGGTATCAGTATACTGTCATGCAGCGAAGTTCTACACCACTGAAAATGCAAACCACAATAATAAGCTAGGTAGAAAAAAATATGAAACACATCCGCACATATAAAATTACCTTTTTGAAGGCAGACTTTTACAATAGATACTTGTTTTGGTTTTCATCACATTGTGAAACTGTTCCTACCGTTGTGGCTGCTCGATGTGTAAAAGTATGTATGCTAAAAGAACCAGCTACACACACATTATACTTTTATAACCGTCATAACAGTTCCATGAGTCCATTCTTTTTATACCAGGACGCGCTCTTCCTCACTTTGATTCTTGTGGCCATTTCACTCACACATGCTGTGAGTGCTTGACGCACAGTGCCCTCTAGTGCGTCAAAGTTTAGTGGAAGGAAGAATAAGGGCACACAGTGCTGTATATTTTACACACAACAGAAATGCAAGCATTTCCAGAAAAGGTATCATATTGTGGCAAGGTAAAATATTCTGTGACATATGGAGAAGTTAGATATAGAAAGGACTGAAGTTCCGAAAGATAGAGTGACCAAAATCGATCTATAGATAATATGTAATGTAAAGCAAAGCATCCTGCCTAGTGAGTCTGCCTTATTATAAGAATTGGTATGAATTGGTTTCTGGCAATTGACAAGAAAAGTAATATTTCGCCCTTTCAACCTGGGCATGAAGGTGTGATTTTAGTGTTGTTTTTTACATTACAACTCATACTCTACAAATGTACTGTAAAACTGAAACTGGCTTGATTGATACAGTTTACACAAGACCAATTTTTAATTGAAAGCAGATAAAAAGACTGTCTTGTTGGTCTAAAAATTATAACATGTGAAAGCAGTAAAACAAAATGTAGGACATGTACAGTCAAAACAGTAATGGCGGTACATAGTGCTGTAGTCGTATTTGGGCTCGTAACGCTTCTCCAGCAAAGTCTACATTTGCTGCATCGTGGTAATCATATTACTTGCTTCCTTATTCAGGGGGACAAGCAATTAGTGTGCACGCTCATAGTGTTTCTTCACAAAGTGACATGCTAACTACTGGCCTGGATGCACATTACAGCGTTTTTAGTCCGTTTTCTAGGTCTATGAGTATGAGATCATTTAAACAACATTGTCAAGTTGAAACTTGTAACGTGAAACCTTTTTAATTCTCAATATACAAAAATGTTCCTGTTTTTACACAGTCTCACAGTCCATCCCTCCATCGTCATCCCTTTCCTCTTGTCAACACACTTTTTGGCCAGCAGACTCTGTGGTAGTTTAGCCTGGCTGCCATCTGGGATCAATACCGAGTCTCATCCACAACAAGGCAGCCTGACGTTTTAATATCAGTAATTCAGACTAAATGTTGTGCTTTCTGTCCACCCACCAGACAGCTCAGTGTTTATTCTCCCCTCTCCGTGACTGAAGCCGAGCTCCAAACAGACGTTCATGCATGACTATCTATAATCACTCTTAACTGCCCTTGCAACCAAGCTTCAGTGCAGTTTTACAAGAAGTACTGTTCATGGCAGAACTTTTCTTTTTTTTTTCACAAAAATGTGAACCACTTTCCCAAGCGGGCATGTTAGAGATGCTGTGGTACTCTCGGAGAGATAATTATTTGGATATTTGTATCCCTACAGTGTTGCGGTGGAATTAGAGTTACTTGGAAAGCTTTGAGCTGGTCCCTCATCTGGCATTTGGATACAATGTCTGGCAATTGGGACCTTAAGAGGGGGACTCAGGTTGAGGTATTTATCCAGGAGATCCACTGATGATGGAGCTCTTCAACCCCCCTATCCATCCCCTGTACGTATACCCCCCGCCCACTAACCCAAACAGCCCACTGACGTGTTTAGACTAAATGACAAAACCCAGGGCCCCCCTATGTCAGAGCTACGCTTCTCTCCCTGGATGCAGGCATGGACTTTTCCCCAGCTAAACAGCCTGGCAATTTGATTATAGTGATATTTAATCTAGATTGAAAGAGGAGTCCATCTAGCCATGTTTACCCACCCGCAGTGTATGACCCAATCCTATCCCTGTGTACACCTCCCTCGAGGTAATCCTGTCTGGTTTGATAAATGTCCACTGTGTGGCAAAAAAAAAAAAAAAAAAGGAAGGTTTAACTTTGCTGTCCCTCGGGAAATGATATCATGAGCAATGTCATGTGGTCTGGAGCTGATGGAGGGGGCAGCTGGGGCTCTGGCTGGAGATTGTACAGATGGCAGGTCAGAATAGCACTGAGCTGATCTACTATAGTCTACTTTTATTTGCATACAATATACTGGATGTTCCACCACTGCAAACTAAAGCAAACAGCACACTTCTTGACGTTCCTTTTCCAAGGGCGCGTCCGTCCAATTGATCACAAGGGCTGGGTGGGGTGGGGGGCTGTTTGAAAAGTGCCCCCTGTCAGCACCCATGTTGTTTGTGTGTTCACTGGACAACACAATGTTCGTTTTTTCTTTCTCAATCTTGTAGGAGGGTTTGGTTACACCGAGCTACATGTATATACAAGACTAAATCACTTTTGTACCACCTCATTATAATGGTGTCCTCAAAAATCATCAGTGAACAGTTCCACATGGCAGAGAACCATTTCCAATAACTATATATTTGTGTGTTGATTGTGTGTTAAAGTTGAGATTGATTCCCAGTTGTCGCTTCACCTTGACAGCATTCATAGCACACGATATTAGCGTAATATAACATAAAAGGCTGTGCTATTAGGTGTGAGGAATCTCATGATAAATAGAAATTGCAGTCCCCTTCTAAAATGCACGGGTGAGCGATCACCACACAGGAAATAGTCAGTCGCAGGGCACACATACAACCGACAACCATTCGCACTCACACCGTCAATGAGTGGGAACTGAACCCATGCTGCACGCACCAAAGGCAGGCGAGTGTACCACTACATCATCAGACACACACACACACACTCACACACACGCACACACACACACACACACACACTCTCTCTCTCTGTCTCTCTCTCTCTCTATCTCTCTCTCTCTCTCCTTCTCTCTCTCTCTCTCTTCACAGGGAGAACATACAAAAACAAAGGCAGGGCCGGGTCTTGGATTTAGGTCTTCAGAACTGTGAGGCAGACATGCTAACCAGTCGGCCCCCCCATTCCACCGGTCTAATAAATGGTGTAATAAATGTATTTATCACTGCATATTCTATTTCAGCCACCCGTTTTGGATAAGTTCAATCTGCTTACTTTGTTAAAACCCTTCTCATTTCTTTAATGATAAAATGATTACAATAAAAGCAACCTTGCCACATTAGCCATGATGCACATCATCTGCATTAAGAACAGCAGCACACACAGAAGAAATAAAAATATATTTTTCTTGTACTAAAATGTTCCCGGCGGCACGGCGGACGACTGGTTAGAGCGTCTGCCTCACAGTTCTGAGGACGTTGTTCAATCCCTGGCCCCGCCTGTGTGGAGTTTGCATGTTCTCCCCGTGCCTGCATGGGTTTTCTCTGGGCACTCCGGTTTCCTCCCACATCCCAGAAAAATGCATGGTGGGTTAATTGGGGACTCTAAATTTCCCGTGGGTGTGGATGTGAGTGCGGATGGTTGTTTGTTTGTATGTGCCCTGCGATTGGCTGGTAACCAGTTCAGGGTGTACCCCGCCTCCAGCCCGCGACCCTGGTGAGGAGAAGCGACTCAGAAAATGGATGGGTGGATGGATAAAATGTTCCCAAATATGAGAGGAAAGCTGTATGGCAACATTTCCAACGCATTTTTGACGCATGCAGATCTGAACCGGCCAATGAGAAGCACACGAGCGGCCCCAGGTTGTCCGACTCCAAGCTGTCCCTCCAGGGGCTGGAGGAGGAGGAAGAGGAAGCAGAGGGGGATGAGGAGGAGGAAGAGGAGGGCAGCCTGACAGAAAAGTCTCACGACGAGGCCCCGGAATCCCCGTCTCCAGTTACAACACATGTGTATGAGGAGGAGGAGGACGAGGAGGAGACTACTCCATTATCTATGAGCTATGAACACTCTCGCAGGTACCCATTTATTTTTACCAGCTACAATGAACTGCTAGCTATAGTAACTAACCGCAGCTGCTCTACAGTTTTCACTAATATAAATATTAATCAACAATGAAGATGTAACAGTGCCGAAACTAGGCTTTAAAAGACAAGAAAAAAGGAATGAAATTAGGAATATACTGTTATACCTAGTTTAAATTAAATATGACTTTTTGTCATATTGGTGCAAACTGTCATCTCTGGTCAATCTTATGCCGTGAAAGTTTTTATTGTCAAAGTGGGTGTCTATTGTCGTACTAGAGGAGCTCCAACTACCGGGGACAAATTCATTGTCCGTTTTTGACATACTTGGCAAATAAAGAAGATTCCGATTCTGATTCGACAAGAAACCACCACGCCCAATCAGACAACAACAAACAACCAATCAGAGACAGAAGGTGTGATTTACGAGGTGTCAATCATTTGTCGCGCACTCCTGCGGCCTCGTAAAAAAATCAAACTTTAAACTGATAACATTTAGTGTTATAGTAACACAACATTACAAATAAAATGGTTTTCTGGGGTAATAAGGTCAGCGGGAGACAAAGAGTAACAAAGAGTGTTTTTGTTTTTAAATCGAAAACTCCTCTTTAAGCAAAATGATCTGCCAATAGGACAGGGAAATTAGACTTGACAAGATTTCTTAGAAGAAGTCAACAACCCCACCGATGTCCTAAAAGTGTATTTATACTACCTAACCCTATAGAATTATGGTATTTCTAATTTTAAGCTAAACTTCCTCATTACCAGTAATAAAATCGAAATTGAAGTTATTGCTAGTTACAATTTTTAAGGGGAGAAATGCTTGAAACAAGCTAAATGCTTCCTTCACAAAAAGTGCCTGATAAGAGCAGGCAGACAAAAAAAAAAAAGAATCCTATTCCGCCTTGATTTGAAATATTTCATCTTGATTAGATATTATTTTTTTGTAGTGATTTTAGCATGCATCTCTTCTCAACCAGTCAGATTGATATTCCTTGAAAAAATAGACCATAAATATTCTTCAGAAAATGGCAGCAGCAATTATCACCTCGCTAGTTGCATGTCTTTTTCAGCACCATAGGAACCACATTTGCAAATACTGTAATTTTAAGTTCACAATATGTGAAACCAAGGCTGAATAAACATGCTTTATTATACTGGATTGGTAAAGTTGCATGACATTCATGTACTAAATGGATCACCCGGAAGTTCCACCGTAGAGTGTGTGCGCCCTTCAAGTGCCTATCGCCTGGTCCAGTGTGTCTGGGCTCCCTCGAAAAAGCATGTGACTCATCTTCTTGTCTCCTTATTCTCCATTATGATTAATTAGTCATTCCTTTTTCTCTTCCCTTCATTCACCGAAATGTCTTCCATTTTCCTCCTTGCATCAATTTCCATTTCCCTTCCACTTGCCAATCCATTTACGGATCCCGTCCTTCCACCCATCCACATTCGGCCCACCACCTCCCCTGGTGTGCAGGTGTTTAGATGAGGAGGGCTCCCTCCTGGACCTTGAAGGTCTCTCCAGCTTTCCCAAGGGCTTGGATGGCTTACGTAAAGCAGCCAGTGATGAGCAACATTTTGACGTTAAAGACATATTTAACACATCTCTAGAGTCGGAGACCTTGAAAGAGACGTTGTACAGGCAGGCTAAAACCCAGGTATGTGACTGAATGAAACCATACCAGAGAAACTACAGTGGAACATCTAAGGTCGAACACAATCTTTTCCACGATACTGGTCGAGCTTGATTTGTTTAAATTCTTCTAGCAAATGGAATTGATCTGTTCCATGGTTGCTACTGAAAAATATGATTAACTATAAGGGCATTTTACAGGGGTGTCAAACTCAAAATTCACAGTCAGCCAAAATAAAGAATTTGGGACAAATTCACGGGCCAAACTCATTATTTATTGAAAATTGACTTTGATTGTGCATGTTTTCCCTTCTCTCCAGAGATGTAATGTTAAACCTTATCATACTAAAAAAGAAAAGGAACAAACACGTAACTGAATCTGGAATAAGCAAACATTACATTAACATTATGAACATGAGAAATCAAATGTGCAATAAAAGACACATCAGTGATATTTCTTTCTTATTTAAAAAGATACAATCTGTAGATATGAAATCTAAAACCTGTCGTGCAGATAATCTGCCTCCCACCTGTCTTGAAGGCTCCCGTTTTCCATCTTTCGTTTGGCCATTTTTGGGAAGGGGAGGTATAAATTTGCCAGAGGAGACTGGTAGTATACACTGTTTACTCGTTTTTCGGGGTTAATGGGGACCAGAAGCCCCCACGAAAGGTGAAAAAAAAAACGCGAAGTAGGATACAGTAGCAAGTGTAGTGACGGCGACCGGGGAAGAGTATCGATTAGTGGAGGACCCGATGACTTTGAATGTCCAGAGGAGCTCATAAAGCCATTAAAGCAGCCAATCGGTGCCTCGTGTCTTTATTGTTGCCGCCACCCAGCTCAGCTGTGCAACGAGAGAAGGGAGGTTAACACTTCGTATAAACAAAATAAAATACATTCAAATAAAAAATAAGATGCTGTACTTACCATTACTGCTGAGAGTGTGAAAAAAGGCAAAGATACTCCCGCCGCACAAACACAGACAAGCACAATGCACTAGCTAATCAGAAACACTATGGTGCTGGGGACAAAATGGCGGACGAGGCACGGGCGTCGTAAAGTCGAAACGTCGTACGTCGGGTGCGTCGTAACGCGAGGCCTTCCTGTATTGTAGACATGCACTGAGCAGCCACAAGAGAGATTTACTCAAGGTAGACTGCTTATTCTGTCATAAGTTCAATTCCCAGTTGTCCAATTGTCATTACATTTTTCTTTCTTTGCTATGAGTGCTTGCCTTCTGTGGTGTCATTAAAAAAAAACCAAATAAATACATTTAAAAAAGCAAAACAGGTGTACGGCATTAAACGTCTTGTTCGACCTCTGGATTTCCGGAACCAGAATTTCAGTAACGATCGGGCTTCAGATATGCTGCTCGAGTGAAGTGGAAAAGAAATGAGAGCCACGCTCATCAGTTCATTTTTAGCAGTTGACTGAATGGAACAAAGAGTCTTCAACAAAGTCTACACAAATACAAAATGAGAACAATCACGATCAGCTACAGTGGTGGCCCAAACTCACGTCCAGATGTTCACAAAGAGATGAACCGCCCATGTTTCTGATGGCACTCACTAGGCCACAGCCTTTGAAGGCACACAAACAACACTCCACAGACTCTTGGCAGTGTATTTCTCTATATCTTCTTTGAGGCTTCAAGCTGTTTAATGCCGCGCCCAGTTCAAGTTTACTCTCAAACTAAAAATAAAACAAACATGTCTGCAAATCAACCGCCCAACTTTGTCTTCCGCTAGCTAATACACAATGCAAAAGGCCATAGACGGGCTAATGAATAGCATCATTACTTTATCTTTTACACAGTACAATCTTATAGAGTGTTACTTTCCTTAAAAACACATTACAAACATTTGTGTTCGTTTTTTTTTTTAGGGAAGCTGGAATGGATTCATGGCATTTTGATTCATTTGAATGGGGAAAATGTATCTGCTACACAAGTAAATTGAATCACAAGCTTGGTCACGGAACAAATTCAACTCGTAAATCAAGGTTCCACTGTATTATAACGATGAAAGAAATAGAAGAAACTCGAATAGGAAAGCAGTGTAGAAGCACAAATGAAAGGTCAATTTGCCCCAATTGAACTCTCTTGCAATATACTTGTGCTCTCTTGCAGGCTTATGCAATGATGCTGTCTCTCTCCGACAACAACCCTTTGCACACGTCCTCCCAGAACTCTCTGGACGCTTGGCTGGGCATGGGAGGCGGACCGTCTGAGACGAGCAGCTTTCACCCGCTCAACCACATCTAGACAAGAGAGAGAGAGAGAGAGAGAGAGAGAAACAGAGAGGAGGTTAGTGTAGTAGGAGGAGGGAGGAGAAGTACTTTGCATAGAGACACAAGTGGAGTGGACACAAGTCGGCATGAACGGAGAATTCAGTCTCACATGCATTCAGTGTGTGTGCTTGTGTGTGTGTGTGTGTGTGTGTGAGTGAGTGAGAGAGAGAGAGAGAGAGAGAGAGAGAGAGAGACAGAGACAGACAGACAGATAGAGGGAGGGGGTACACTCTGTAAGAAAGCACTGCTAAGCTCCTGTTGATGTGAAGGACATACATGATGAATGCTTCTCGACAGCATTGAAACTTTGCCGATGGTCCCCCAAGTGCACTCATTCTCGTCTGGCCGCAGCAGTGAGCTGACGTGACACTCTGTAGACTCTTAAATCACTTGTATGTCACTGTGTGTGATGTCTGGAAGAATACGAAAAAACGCACTGCTGCATTACGCCTACATGTCCACAAGGGGTGCTGTTTCTCACAAAGTGACACTTTGGGCTCCAGATGAAACTCCTCACGGATGAAATGTGTCACCGACTGCAGAATCAACGACAGCACCACACAAGATGTGAGTGTGGAAATGAACGATTAACACACACAAACTGATGTTCTAATGTGCACAGCAAATGGTGATTTTAGTGTTTATTTCCCAGCTTGATTCTGCTGGAAATTGTTTCAAATCACAAATGGAAATATATCATTTCATGTCACTCTTAATATCATTTGCTTACTTTCCTCTTAGCTATCACAGTATTGTTTTGTTGAAGGCACCACCGTGCTAAATTATTAATATAATTATTTTAGAGAAGGACCAAAATTGTATGATAATGTGACATGGTGTACAAAATAACGTAGATGTTCATAGTGAGGGTGACACGTGCCAAATAACCCATAGAAAATGTTTTGTTCTCTGACAATCATTTCATTTCCATTTGCTCCAATATATTTGATTTCAGATGTGTGTGTGTGTATGTATTTATTTTTTGCTTGTTCACTCATTCTGTATGGGGTGGCGGGTGTGAGAATAAGGAAAAGTCCTTTCTCTTCTTTTTTTCCTTTTGTTGCTGAAGGAATAAACACCGGTGAGAGATTGAGAATCTCCAGTTTTGGTGTGCCATAATGGAAAGAATCCATGAAATGTTGTTTTTATTTATAGTGGAAGATAGTTGTAGTTTTAGTGGCACTGTAATGTCCTGCCGTGTTTAGTTTTCCTCTGGCATCTGTCCCATTTCACCCGGTATAAGTATTATTAGGGGGGAAGCCTTCACCATCAATGTCACATTGTCACAAAATGACATTATTATAATAATTACACTACCACACAGTATATGAGTAGAATCTGGCAGGATTCGATCATAATGTGTAAATGTAGCCCAAAAGGCCTGAACCATTTGTACAGCCAAATTGGGGGGTGAGGACTCATGAAACCAAAAGAATCCTGTAAAGTACATTTACTGCTACGATGGGCATTAGAATTTACTGCTGGTTGGTCCTTCATGCATAAAAATTGTCTTGGAATCAATGGTGACCAGACTTTTCTTCTCGTGGCATCAAACTCATTCCATGTAGTCTACGAAGTAGCAGGAGGGCAAGATTTCTTTTGGAGTGTAGATAGCTGTAGATAGACATCTCGGGAGGGGTTACTCGTATCCTCCCTGTGTACTGAGAACTTGGCCTGATGCTGTATTTTTCAAGCTAGCACTTAATGAAACCACATGGGTCCAAGCCATACTTTGATCAGGCTTAGGTCTCGACAACTTACAACTCGACGACAAGACGGAAGGAACACTGTACTTTTCTTTGGCTACACGAGGACTGCTGCATCATCTCATTTTGCTCAAGACACAAATCTCTCTCTTGTTTGATGAATCTATTCATTACTTATCTTTATGAAATGTAAAGATGTGGGTCGTCTCTATGTAGTGATTCATGTCATGTCATGGACTACTGTAATAAGAATGTGCTGTGTAAAGGCATTGAAGGCATTGAAGCATTCCATTGTGCCCACTTCAGAAAGTATTCTGGCAGATGGTCGTCAAGATATTAGAACATGGTTGCTGTTTCCCCCGCTCACTGTTACAGGAGACAAAAAAAAAAAAAATAGATATTGTTTCTTATTAAATGTATAGTATTTTAAAGATGGAAAAATAATGGTGCATTTGTCCGAAGGAAGAAAAAAAATAATGGGAAAATATGGGTTTAAATGGATGGTGCTTGTTTTGTTTGGATCTGAGTTGTATATCGCCTATGTTATGTTGATTGAAAACAACAAAAAAAAAAAAAAAAAAAAAAAAAAAAAAAAAGGATACTGTGCATGACGTGTTTAGCGGTCATAATTATGTCCATTTGTGAATTGTGTATCAAATCAAAAAAAAAAGAAGAAAAAAAATGAAATCCGTAGATGCACTTATTGTAAATGTGGGTAGGTTTAGCAGGTTTGACTTCCAAGTTCTTGACTGCCTTACTCGTAGGGGCAGGTGGCTCTTACAGACATAAAGGAAGACTTGTGGGAGAATACTTAATGAAAAAAACAATAAAGGATTGTAGAATAAAATTGAACAATTCTGAAATTGCAGTTCTTTTGATGCTTGTGATCATTGAAGATATACTTTAGAGAAATTTCATTGAAAAGACATGACTGATGTTAATTCTGTAGAATAGCAATGTATACCAAATGTAATCTTTCCAATGCTATGAAGAATTTATACATGAAATTGATATGCAATAAAACCTGTGTGCTTTTTAAATGGAATTCTCACCACTTATTTTTTTCCCAGGGATAATACAGGAAGAAGAATGTTGTTTGAAGCACTTCAATGTTGCTTGCTTCCCATCATATCTTGGACCATTTTTAATATAGGAAATTAAATGATCCAATATATGCACTACATCGCTGAAAAAACTGAACGATTTTTCAAGTGTGCATATTTTGACTCTTGCAGCATCAACTTTGACACATCTAACACTTTGTTGACAATGCATTCATAAAGTATTTAGACTGCATTCATTCATTGTAAAAATTATCTTCCCCTCACAGTCACTCTCATATCCCACTATGACATCATTATTATTATTTTATTAACAAGGACATTTATTATATCCTATTTTTATGCTGGCTAGTTACATCAAGACAAAAACAAATGCATGAAACAGTGTATGCAGCACCTATTCTATCTATCTATCTATCTATCTATCTATCTATCTATCTATCTATCTATCTATCTATCTGTCTGTCTGTCTGTCTGTCTGTGTTGTGTAAGACCTGGAAAGGACAGGTAAGGTACGGTAATCATTTTAGCTGGGGGGGGGGACATTCATGATTACTAACTGCATCATTGTATTATTGTCGGAGATGGGAGGCAGTACAATTCAAATACTTTATTATGGTACTTTGATTGATTGATTGAGATCTTGGCAACTTGTAAGGTGAAAAAAAAACAGGGACAGCAGCAAGCTATTGCCAACCCACTGCATTATTTAGGAACTTTGTTTAATGTTGATGGCCAGAAGAATTATTTGTGCTGTTTTGTTACCCCCCGCCAGTTTCTGGCATTTACATATTATTTTTCTAATCAGAAAAAGAGATCGGGCCCACTGGCAATGTGTATTTCTTTCAGTTGTTTGGTAATTTTGCATTTTGTTTCTTCTTTAACCGCAAAAAGATCAAGCCATGAAAGCATTTATTTACACCCTGTTGCATCATCCGCTAACCCCTTCAGTCTACTTTACAAAAAGGTTTAATGGCTCTTCCTGCATTGGGTTCCGCTGAAGGAGCTACATGACATTTCCCCCCCCCCCCCCATTTCGTACTTTAGGAACAGACAATAAAAATAGGTATTGTGAATGAGTAACAACAAAGACAAAGTTGACAGTAAAAATTCCTTTTGACTTTTTTACTTTTGTAGTCCATTACCGAGTGTGTACTTTTTGTCTAGGATTTGAATCAGTACTACTTCTACTTTAACCAGTCTTTTTTACACGAGTATCTGAATTTGTACTTAAGTAGGGAGTGTGTGAGTAGTGTGATTCAACCGCGTCAAATTATTGTTCGCATTAGCAACTGTGTGCACGTGTTATGCTGGAATCACACAGGCTAATGGCGTCTGTTTCCTTGAAGCGAGTGCACATTAGGGCAAGCGGCGCTGTCAACAATAGGCGACTGTCCCCGTAAGAGGGCGCTCAAAGGCGGAAGTGAAGCAAGCACTTCCACAATCAAAACATTATTTTGGGTGCGCAATGGGGGAGCGTGCTTCCACGAAATAACATTTCCCACTTGTGCCGTCCGTCGAGGAGCTCCGAGCCCGCCATGCTTCAGCTAAACGACACGGTGGAGCCCGAGAGTCCCGGAGCCGCGGTGCTCCACCCGGTCGAAACCGAGGAAGGAGTGGAGGTCGCCTTCACGCCGCTGGAGGCCGGGCGCAGCCTGGGACGCGGAGCCACTGCAGCCTGCTGCGGGCCGCTGCAAACGCTGACGCCTTTTCACGTGCACAACCCCACCATGCAAGCCAAAGTCAAGGACTATTTTGTCTTCCGGGTACGACGCCCATGTCCTTTACTCTTGCATTCGTCAAGCTGAGAAAGTGTTGATGATGATTATTTAAAATCGTATAAGATGCGCATGGTAGAGAGTGGTTTGCACATCAGTCTCACTATTCTAAGGTTGGGGCTTCGAATCCAGGCTGTGAGCATGTTCTCTGTGGCTACTTCACACACACACACACACAGAGAGAGAGAGAAACATGTTAGGTCTGTTGAAGACTCTTAATTGTCCTTTGGTGGGAATGGTTGTTTATGTGTAATTTGCTGGCGACCAGTCCAATGTGAACCCTCGCCCAAGATGGGATGGGCTCTGCCTGTCCTCTGACTCTGAGGATAACAGAAATGTAGCTGGGGGAAAACAATATGCTTGATTATTATCCTTGTATTATGATGTGAAGTAACAGTACAGTAACAATCATTACTGCTCTTAAAACTGTAGGGCATAACCTTTTTGTTAAGTCATGTTCAGTGAAGCCTCTAATAGAGGAGATGACAAAATGCTGATTAAGCCTATCACCTCCTCTAACACCTTTCTGTACTTTTTTCAGTATTTGTTCTTTCATATTCCATGTCGACCGGTAATATTCCCGCCCTTCGCGCTTGGTGACGCACCAAAAGTGACGGAACGGAAATGGCACTTTTTACCTAGCAATGTATGTAAACAGCTAGCTAAACGTTTTGTGGTTTTGGAGTAGTAAATAATTATACAATATTTACCTTAATAATAATATTTTTTCCCTGCCGGCAGTCCTTCAAAACAATAAAAATGTGCAGAATTACACGGTGGGGATGCCGCAGGAAGGAGAGGGAGTGTGCGGGTGATGATGATGATGATGATGATAACAACGATGATGAGGCTGACTCGCGATGTATTTCATGCTCATGTCAGCCAGGTACCATCGAGCAGGCGGTCAGCGACATCCGGACTGTGGCCCTTCCCTCTGAAGATGGAGAGGTTCTTAGCGTCTGGCTTCTGGCTCAGTAAGTTTAATTCTTATCATAAACGTAACATAAATGTTCATCATAAATAGCTCCTCAGCGCCATTTGTGACATGCTAGGGGAGCTGAAATGTCAAATATTTCCAGATAAAATACCAATGAATGCAGTTACTGACGAATGGGAAAATGAGGTTGACACGCTTTGGCCACTTCATTATGTACACCTGCACTGCACTAAATAAGGGATTCCCAAACACTGCTGCAACACATTATTGTATCAGGAGAGATCATCAGGTGTGCAGCGAGAAATTACCCAAATGCACTGGTCCAAAAAGTTTTTATCGACTCCAAATAGTGTGTCTTTGTGCATCTAGCTACGCAGGCAACACACAGTGACAGGCTGAACAAGTAAATGCTCTTCTACTAGATGGAAGAAAGCACAGTTAAGCTCTGTATCCACCTCTTCTCATTTCTACTACAGAATGATAGCTTTGTGTTCAACGAAACAAGCCCAGATCTCACAATGAATAAGTCATTTGAGGCGAGATCATCTTTACTCAAGTACAGTGGGTACAGAAATTATTCAGACCCCCTTCAATTTTTCACTCTTATATTGCAGCCATTTGCTAAAGTCATTTAAGTTAATGTTCTTCCCTCAATGTACACACAACACCAGCCACACACCTGTCTATATAAGACCTTACAGCTCACAGTGCACGTCAGAGAAAATGAGAATCATGAGGTCAAAGGAACTGCCTGAAGAGCTCAGAGAGAGAATTGTGACAAGGCACAGGTCTGGCCAAGGTTACAAAAAAAAATTCTGCTCCTCTAAAGGTTCCTAAGAGCACAGTGGCCTCCATAATCCTTAAATGGGAGAAGTTTGGGACGACCAGAACGCTTCTCAGAGCTGGCCGTCCGGCCAAACTGAGCAATCGGGGGAGAAGAGCCTTGGTGAGAGAAGTAAAGAAGAACCCAAAGATCACTGTGGCTGAGCTCCAGAGATGCAGTCGGGAGATGGGAGAAAGTTCTAGAAAGTCAACCATCACTGCAGCCCTCCACCAGTTGGAGCTTTATGGCGGAGTGCCCCGACGGAAGCCTCTCCTCAGTGCAAGACACATGAAAGCTCCCGCGTGGAGTTTGCTAAAATAAAAAAGTAAAAAACACCTGGACTCCAAGATGGTGAGAAATAAGATTCTGTGGTCTAATGAGACCAAGATAGAACTTTTCGGCCATAATTCTAAGCGGTATGTGTGGAGAAAACCAAGCACTGCTCATCACCTGTCCATGGTGGTGGCAGCATTATTCTGTGGGGGTGTTTTTCAGCTGCAGGGACAGGACGACTGGTTGCAATCGAATGAAAGATTAATACGGCCAAAGTACAGGCATATCCTGGACGAAAACCTTCTCCAGAGTGCTCAGGACCTCAGACTAGGCCGAAGGTTCACCTTCCAACAAGACAATGACCCTAAGCACACCGCTGAAATAACGAAGGAGTGGCTGCAGAACCAGTCTGTGACTGTTCTTGAATGGCCTAGCCAGAGCCCTGACTTAAACGCTATTGAGTATCTCTGGAGAGACCTGAAAATGCCTGTCCACCAACGTTCACCAACCAACCTGACAGAACTGGAGAAGCTCTGCAAGGAGGAATGGCAGAGGATCCCCAAATCCAGGTGTGAAAAAACTTGTTGCATCATTCCCAAAAAGACTCATGACTGTATTAACTCAAAAGGGTGCTTCTACTAAATACTGAGGTAAAGGGTCTGAATACTTATGGCTGTGAGATATTTCAGTTTTTCTTTTTCAATAAATCTGCAAAAAATTCAACAGGTCCGTTTTTTTTCCTGTTAATATGGGGGGCTGTGTGTACATTAATGGGGGGGGGAATAACTTAAATTATTTTAGCAAATGGCTACACTATAACAAAGAGTCAACAATTTAAGGGGGTCTGAATACTTTCCATACCCACTGTGGACAATGATTGAGCTGTTAGCATATCACATGTTGCATTATCATGTCAAACTAAGCTGCCAATCATGCATGCAGGATTGACCACTGGAATAACGAAAAGGAGAGACTTGTCCTCATTACAGACAGGTAAGTCAAAAATCACACACGTCAGTGAGTTTTTACATACATTTTACACCCGTGACCTTCGACCCCTCAGGCGGCACTGCATAAAAAAACGACATCAATGTGTGAAGGATATCACCACATGGGCTCAGGAACACTTCAGAAAACCAATATCAGTAAACACAGTTCAGCGCTACATCCGTAAGTGCAATTTGAAACTCTACTATACAAACCAATAGCCATTTATCAACAACACCCAGAAACGCCACCGGCTTCTCTAGGTCCGAGATCATCTAAGATGGACTGATGCAAAGTGGAAAAGTGTTCTGTGGACCGACGAGTCCACATTTCAAATTGTTTTGGGAAATTGTGGGCGTCGTGTCCTCTGGGCCAAAGAGGAAAAGAACCATCCGGACTGGTTTGGACGCAAAGTTCAAAAGCCAGCATCTGTGATGGTATGGGGCTGTGTTAGTGCCAATGGCATGGGTAACTTACACATCTGTGAAGGCACCATTCATGCTGAAAGGTACATACAGGTTTTGGAGAAACATATGCTGCCATCCAATCTTTTTCATGGACGCCCCTGCTTATTTCAGTAAGACAATGCCAAACCACATTCTGCACGTGTTACAACAGCGTGGCTTCGTAGTAAAAGACTAGTACTAGACTGGCCTGTCTGCAGTCTAGACCTGTCTCCCATTTGAAAATGTGGGGCGCATTATAAAGCGTAAAATACGACAACGGAGACCCCGGACTGTTGAACCGCTGAAGATGTACATCAAGCAAGAATGGGAAAGAATTCCACCTACACAGCTTCAACAATTAGTGTCCTCAGTTCCCAAACGTTTATTGAATGTTGTTAAAAGAAAAGGTGATGTAACACAGTGGTAAACAAGACCCTGTCCTAGCTTTTTTGGAAAGTGTTGCAGCCATAAAATTCTAAGTTAATGATTATTTGCTAAAAACAATAAAGCTGATCAGTTTGAACATTAAATATATTGTCTTTGTAGTGTATTCAATTAAATATAGGTTGAAGATGATTTGCAAATCATTGTATTCTGTTAATATATATTTTTATTTTTTTAACAAAAGTTGATTTGATTTACATGTGCAGGTCCTTGCTGGTGTGCAAGTACGACTTCATCAACTTGCTGTGTCAGCAGGTCGTCAGAATCTCGCTCAACGCCGTCGACACCATCTCAGTGGGCGAGTTTGAGTTCCCGCCCAAATCCCTGAACAAGTACGTACATTTGAACTTTTGAATCCTACCAGTATGGATCGTGATTAGAGTTGTTTTGCTACAATTGCTGCAGAATATTATGCCAATTTAAGCTTTTAAACAACATATAGTTGTACCTTGACTTGCAAGTTTCGTTCCGTGACCAAACTTGTCTCTCAGTTTTTTCGTATATATCAAGTTTTCCTTTCGAAATACCTTTCATCCATTCCATCCCCCATTTAACAAATAAATAAAATAAAAAATAAAAATAAAAAAGGACATTTTTAATGAAGACTGTATTGTTAAAGCGAATGTAAAGAAATGAGCTGGTTTCATAACGAGTAATTACTGTACATTGGGACAAGCTGAAAGTCTGAGCAATAGTTGTAGTGAGGTATGTGTGTGTAGCCTAGACATCAGGAACTTAGCTTGTCGACGTATAAGCATGTGGGCGGGAGTTTTGGACTAACTAGAGCTTGCGAGTGCTCTCATTTTGTATTTGTGTGTTTTACTGTTAGTCAATGTCACGTTTGTTCAATGAATAGAATTGAAAGTACATCGGCGAATGTGGTGCTCGATTTTTTTTTCCACTTCATTTGAGCGGCAGTCAATGTCAAGTCAATGTACCACTGTATGATTTTAAAAAATGTACATTGTACAGTATTACATTTTCAAGGAACTTCTGCCTGTAAAACAACTATATATTGTATATTTGAACGCTACTATTGTCTATTATTGAAGTGGACTTTTAACTCTGCGCATTTAAGGAATAATATTAAAGAATGTTCACGGTGTATTACAATTTCCATCGAGTCAAAGTGGAGGTTAAAACAAAATAAATAGGTAGCTGTGGAGAATTGGGGAGAAATCTAAAAAAAAAAAAAACAAGGCTGACTTATCTACAACGACATTGCTCATCGATCACGTCAGCGTCTACTGAAACGTTAGTTGTCATTAAAAAAATCGACTCCACTTTACGATTGATATCAGACGATCTTTAAAACTGCAGGGAACTCAGGGTAACAACTGTTTTCTTTTCCCGATGGGGGAAAAAAACGGGCACTCTATTTGAGGGAGGTATTTATTTGTCTGCAGTAGACCCTATAACTAATTGGAGCATTAGGTCTATTAGAGAGAGGGTAACATTTCTTATGGTGATCACTTTATACTCTTGCCCAAAGTATTCGCTCACCTACCATGACTCACATATGATTTTAAGTAATTTCCTATTCTAAATCCATATTGTTTAATATGATGTTGGTCTACCCTTTGCAGCTATAACAGCTTCAACTCTTGTTGCAAGGCTTTCAACAAGGTTTAGAAGTGACTTTATGGGAATTTTGGCCCATTCTTCCAGGAGCATATATCTGAGGTCACACACTGATGTTGGACGAGAAGGCCTGGCTCACTGTCCACTCGAAATCAACCCAAAGGTGTTCTATTGGGTTGAGGGCAGGACTCTGTGCAGGTCAGTCAAGTTCATCCATACCAAATTCCCTCATCCAGGTCTTTATAGACCTTGCTTTGTGCACTGGTGCACAGACATGTTGGAACAGGAAGGGGTAATCCCCAAATTGTTTTTCTGTCCAAAAGCTCTTGGTATGCTAAAGCCTTCAGAGTTCCTTTCACCGGAGCTCAGGGGCTAATATTTTGGACATTTCCAACTTTGTAAGAACAATTTGTAGATGGCCCCTTCCTGTTCCAACATGACCGTTCATCAGTGCGCAAATCATGGTTGCTAAAGACACGGATGAGATAGTTTGATGTGGATGAACTTGACTGGCCTGCACAATCCTCACCTCCACCCGATAGAACACTTTTGAATGAATTAGAGCGGAAGACTGGGAGCTAGGCCTTCTCGTCCAACATCACAAATGCTCTTCTGGAGAAATAGTCATAAATTCCCGAAGAGTTTAAGATGTTAAAATTGCAGATGTTGGACCGATGTCATATGAAACCCTTAGAATTAAGAATGGGATGCCATTCAAATTCATATCTGAGTCAAAGCAGGTGAGGGAATGATTTTGGTAATATAGGGTATTTACAGAATGATAGGTGAACACAATTACAGTGTAACATGTTTGCACTACTTCTCAGATGCTGCTGTCTGTTCTTATAGGAGAGAGGGTGTCGGGGTTCGTGTCCAGTGGGACAAGCGTCCCCAGGCCTCCTTCTTGAACCGCTGGAACCCGTGGTCCACAGATATGCCCTACGCCACCTTCACTGAGCACCCTATGGCTCACGCAGACGAGAAGGTGGCCTCCCTCTGCCAGGTAATCCCTTTGGACTAGGTTTAACATGCATCCAGGAGTCCCACTCTGGTCATGAGATACAGTGGTACCTTAAAGTTCGACAACTATCCATTCATGACGCTGAATTTGGTATGGACATTCTGTTTTGAAAGTTGACCAATTTTCTGTTGAGATCAATCCGGTATAGCTGCAACCTACTTCCACATTTGACAGAACAGGTCGAAGCACTTCATCTTCGGTTGGGTGGTTGGCGATGGGGACTGTGACATAGCACCTGTTAGTTAGAGCTCTCAGCTCTCACATGGGCCGCAATTGTGTTTTCTAGAGTCCGTAGTTTTTTCACAGGAGCAGGTGATTGGCCTACTGCCCAACCCCAGCACCTGGTATTCCTTGGTGGTGTCGCATCCAAGTACTAACCAGGACCTGCTTGGCTTCCGAGATTGGACGAGA
Source organism: Phycodurus eques (assembly GCF_024500275.1). Lineage (NCBI taxonomy): Eukaryota > Metazoa > Chordata > Actinopteri > Syngnathiformes > Syngnathidae > Phycodurus > Phycodurus eques. The sequence goes on from NC_084525.1 coordinate 20,280,830, forward strand.
TCGGGCAATCTCAGGGCACTGCGCAGGGCATAGCACCTGTAGGATCTTTAAATGTCTACAATGTATTTTCTTAGGTATCACCATAGAACCAACAAAGATGACACTGGCCGGTGTTTCGACTTCGTTCATGTTTACATATATCATTCATATAAATAAATGATATACACTACATGTATTTAACTTTTCTCCCAAGACACCAGCCATAGTTTCTCCACCAAGTTTGGGTTCATAACATCATATCATCAATCTGTTGTTTTGCACGTTAGTCATTGCATACAAAGGAAGTCAGCTATCCAGTTTTCCAGGTTTGGTCAGGTGACATTCCGCATATAGCGGATTGTATTTGGAATAATTCATTCCAGTGTCCGGAGCACCATCTTAAAACCTTTATTTACTGTACAGTCAATGATTATAGCGATATTTTATTATGAATTGTTACACAAGCATCGGAAGAATTATAAGTGTTTGGTGTTATGTCCACTGCATGGGCCACATGCACAGATTCGGCAGCTTGGTGATAAAACGCTACCTCCAAGAGGGAGAATGTTATTTATGCTTTCGCTGTCTCAACGGAGCCCACTTTTTTTTTTGTCCAAACTTTGGGTTAGTAGTAGACGCTAGCCTTGCTTCAACCCAGTCGTGCTGCCCTGGTTGTCATGGATAACAAAAGCCATACTCTTGCAATAGAGAAGACAAACAATTGCACAACCGATTTTGGATCATAGTTTGTGGTATAGGTATGGCTTAAACTATTAATATAGACAATTCAAAACTTGTTCTTTTGCTATTCGCGTTTCGAGTGTTTGTTTATTTTTTTGTGCTATTCATGTTTCAAGTTTTTTTTTAAATATTTACCTTACCTCTTACAGTGGGTATGGAAAGTTTTCAGACCCCCTTAAATTTTTCACTCTTTGTTATATTGCAGCCATTTGTTAAAATAAATTAAGTTCATTTTTTTCCTCATTAATGTACACACAGCACCCCATATTGACAGAAAAAAACGTAATAGTTGACATTTTTGCTGATTTATTAAAAAAGAAAAACTGAAATATCACACAGCCATAAGTATTCAGACCCTTTGCTGTGGCACTCATATATTTAACTCGGGTGCTGTTCATTTCTTCTGGTCATCCTTAAGATGGTTCTACACCTTCATTGGAGTCCAGCTGTGTTTGATTATACTGATTGGACTTGATTAGGAAAGCCACACCCCTGTCTATACAAGACATTACAGCTCACAGTGCATGTCAGAGCAAATGAGAATCATGAGGTCAAAGGAACTGCCTGAAGAGCTCAGAGACAGAATTGTGGAAAGGCACAGATCTGGCCAAGGTTACAAAAAAAATTCTGCTGCACTTAAGGTTCCTAAGAGCACAGTAGCCTCCATAATCCTGGAAGACGTTTGGGACGATCAGAACCCTTCCTAGAGCCGGCTGTCTTTTGGGTTCTTCAAAAAAGACAAGGACCCTAAGCACACAGCGAAAATACCGAAGGAGTGGCTTCAGAACAACTCCGTGACTGTTTTTGAATGGCCCAGACAGAGCCCTGACTTAAATCCAATTGAGCATCTCTGGAAAGACCTGAAAATGGCTGCCCACCAACGTTCACCATCCAACCTGTCAGAACTGGAGAGGATCTGCAAGGAGGAATGGCAGATGATCCCGAAATCCAGGTGTGAAGAACCTGCATCATTCCCAAAAAGACTCATGGCTGTATTCGATCAAAAGGGTGCTTCTCCTAAATACTGAGCAAAGGGTCTGAATACTTTGGCTGTGTGATATTTCCGTTTTTCTTTTTAAATAAATCTGCAAATATTTCAACAATTCAGTTTGTTTTTCTGTCAATATGGGGTGCTGTGTGTCCATTAATGTGGAAAGAAATGAACTAAAATGATTTTCGAAAACGGCTGCAATATAAAAAAAAGTGAAACTTTTAAGGGGGTCAATACTTTCCGTACCCACTGTATGTACTTGTACAGCTGGACAACTTTCGGACCCAGCTGGTGCAGGCGGTGAAGAAAGCCCACAAGGAGCACCCCAACCCTAGTCGGGCCAACGGAGTCCTGATCCTGGAGAGACCCCTCCTCATTGAAACCTACCTGGGCATAATGTCCTTCATCAACAATGAGGCTAAATTGGGCTATTCCATGACCCGTGGCAAGATTGGTTTTTAGAGACAGCATCTCCACAAACAGGACAGCAGCCTTGTTTGTCTTTTGTGTCCAGCACAGAGATAAAAGTAAAAGGGGTGACTTGCATGGACTGTCTACTGATTTGTTTTTAGCAACCCAATTAATCCCTTTTGTTCAAGAGCCGCCATACTTGCATGGGCCCCTAAACAAAAGTTGAAAAGAAAAATGACAGCATTTACATCTGCCTTTTTTCTTATATTCTGTATTTGTCCAAAACTGGGTGTGTTGCAGTCTTTTGCAACTTATTGAAGCATTAACTGTTAAAAGTGGCATTTAATTGCCAAAGATGTGGAGATGGTTTTGTGTCTGCACTGATGAGTATGTTCAAGAGAATGAAGCGGTCATGTGGCCACTGTACAATTTCCTTGAGTGGGAACTATAGTTGTATGTGAAGTCACATGACTAAATGGAATAATCCTTGCTAATATGGAAATTGATCATGTTGTGCTGTCTTTCTAAACAACTTGGCTTGTTAACTGTGGAAAATAAGTATAATAAAGTATAGTATAAGTATAGTAATAATTATTATTATTCATACTGGAAACAATAAATGAGCCGATGTGTCTTTTCTCTCTTTTGGGCCAATGTTGGCGACGCTGTTTACATTTGCAGCAACAACACAATATAACAATAACAATATATCTACATATGAGAGCTGTGGTAACATGAGTTTTATTATAGCAAAAACTGTTGTTTTATCATCCCACTTGTCCAGGGATGTTACCAAAGTTGTATTACCCAGTTGTGTTACCAAAGTCGGTATTCTGATGTGATTACACATTTGGCAGACATTTTTACTTTCATTCATTCATCTTCCGTTCCGCTTATCCTCACTAGGGTCACAGGCGTGCTAGAGCCTATCCCAGCTATCTCTTAATATGGAAAATATTATGAAGTTACACATGTACTGTATCTCTGTCAAATCTCAGTAGTGTTGGAATCTGTTGTGAAAGACCTAAATGCTTTCTTTGGATTCAGATGGAATTCTAGACCTGGATGAAACTTTACAGTAACTGGATCACCCATTTATAATTTGCTGGTGACAAATGTTTAACCATGCTGCTGCGTTTGTTTTCTGTTCTTTGTTTTAACTTTTGTTTTGTGGGTACATAAAAAATGTTCATGGGTCAATGTGACCTGCTGCATGTCAGTTTACCGGTATTTGGGGGGGGTGGAACAATCCATAGGCAATAGAAGGAAAATAAAAATATATAAGGCAGTTCTATCCTGAACCTTTTTTCCATTTAAAAAAAAAATAATATATATATATATATATAGAGAGAGAGAGAGAGAGAGAGAGAGATTTTGCAACATAACCAACATGTAAAACCCTGGTGGAAGTTCTGTGCCTTTTTTTTTTTTTTTTTAACTTCTGTCTGTAGGAATCACTTTTAGCTGTTTTCATTCTTAAAATACTTTGCCCCACTTAAAATTCATAGAAACATGCTTTCATTTGCACACAATCTGCACATATATGTGATCTCTCACTAAAAATGTCTACTTGCTTGAATATGGTGAATTTTGTATACATTTTTTTTTTTCTCCAGAGGAATATATGACTAAGATCTCCAACTCCTGTGATGGGTTTTTTTATGGTACTGTAAAGTATATGCCAAAACAACTGTCATCCACCTCTCACATTGGTTTTAAAATGAAATGGCAGATATTTACCAATGAAACACACACCAAATTGTCAAATTTTATTCAAAATTTACAAAATGTCATAGTAAAGTACAAATGCTAAGAAATACAAGGCAAGTTAAATCTCTGAGCCTAAGAGTCTCCCCCCCACCCTCAAAAAAGGAATGTCAGGTTTTCCAAAATGCTCAGTATGACATCAGTTTATTGGGGAAGTGTATTCCAATTATGTGCGTGCTCGCATCACTTGTCCTCAGTGCCAGTGTTCGTGTAGCACAAACACAGCTGCTCCTTCCCGAGCAGAATGAGAGGATCTCCGTGGCAGTGCCAGGTCAGCGACTGGACCTGGAAACCACCTGGAAGGAGACAGACACAGACAGCTGTAGAAGTATCATCTGAGGAAATTAGAACTTGGTTTGACACTAGAACGCTTTTGTTGTCCTTTGTCACAATGTTTGTGGAAGTTGCGCTGTTGTTCCCTTTTTTGGCCACAAACACCAACACATCCTAAATATTGGGACTTTTTTTCCTCAAAATAAAAGGGTGAAATCATGGACAGAAAAGCAAGCAGTAATGCATTGCTGGAAGATCACATGACTTACTAAGCATCTATCAGATTGGTCAGAGTACTTCATTATCTTGCTCACAGCCCCATACTGGGATTGCAATGATATGTAGTGATGTACTGTGTTAAATAGTCTTCAGATCATTACTTTGTGTGGACTATCAAGTTGTTGACAGCATTTCTACACTTCCTATGATTCTGAGCTGTAGTATATTCAGATCCATGTAGATGCATTGTGGAAGTGCTGTACTGTACCTTCGCATCCATTTAAATTGTTCGGTTGTCACCTATGCTCTCGTTATGATGAATTGTGATGTAATAACCAGACAATAGTCCATTGGTATTCGTGAACATGAACAATATAATTTCTTAGCATTTGCACTCATAATTTGAGGGAATTAAATAGTGCCAGCAGCAGCTGGAGCTTTTTTTAAAATTATTATTATTTTAATCTGACAACATCCAATCAGTAATCATGTTACCATCCCCGGGGACTTGGACGGAAATGCATCCTGCCGGGGTCCACAGATAAACTTTGGTGTTGCCAGTACATATCGCCAGCCGCGAGCGTCTTGGGTCCCATTGGAAGCAACGCACGGGTGATGTCTGCTCCAGCACAGCCTCAAGACTCATCTTCTGCACGTCCCACACCCAGATGACACTGGCCATGTTATCTGCGGTCAAGAAGTGCAGATCCACAAGCATCTTGAAAGTGTTCTCTGGGCTGCAAAATGATTAGTGCTGGTAATCAAATACATAGTGGTCAACATGAGGAGCACATGATGCCTGACCATTTTTGGTGGCTAAGTAGCGACTGTCTGAGCTGAAGGCCAAAGTAGACACACCAATCTTGGGGTTTGCTCTGTCTGGGTCTGGTCTGACCACAGGCATTTGAAATGGAGTTGGGTGGATCTCATCTGGACGGGACGAGAAGAAAGCTGGTGATTACAGTGGAGAATGGCTTTTACTTAACCCTAGAAGTTGCTGTAGCCAAATGAGTAATATACAGTTGTTGTTGTTTTTTTTTCAATACAACGCAAACATTGACATACATTTGCTCTGACTGCTTAATAGTGTTGAGCCCATTCTTATGTTGTCTAGCGAGAGTTCTTCATTGCCAGCAGCTGACTTTTTCTCCACTTCCCTATACACAACCTAGCAACAGAACAAGTGGCTTTGGTTATTATTAAGGTCCATGGCATTATGGTATAACTGAGATGGCAAAAGAATACTTACAACTTTAGTGTTGTTGATGGTTAGCTGGATGTTCAAACTGTGCAATCTTCCTCCATGTTATGTGGTTAAGGACACGTACCTGCGTTGCATTAACAGTCACTGACAATAGTACGCACATTTATACAATCTTGTGGTAGAAATAAACACGAAGACATCTTTACAGGATCACTCGAAAGTGTGATTTTCTACGTGTGTCCCTACTTTTTCATCATAGCTGCCAATGGCCAGGAATTGACTGCTGGGGCTCCAGGCCACACATTTGACACCCAGCAACCACTCATAGGCGCTGTAGGTTGACAGTAACCGGCCATCCAGAGAATACAGCAACACCTTGTACTGCCAAGAGGACATGCACGTGAAGCAATGTGCTTCCAACATTATTGGAAGGTTAAGTTCAACCTTTACATGTGTTCCTCTCAAGAATCCGGTACATAGGTGCTGGTCATATAATTACAATATCATGAAAAAGTGTATTTATTTCAGTAATTCCATTCAAAAAGTGAAACTTGTAAAATGTAAATGTATTTCAAGTGTTTATTTCTTTTAATGTTGATATTATAACTGACAACTAATGAAAACCCCAAATTGAGTATCTCAATAAATTTTAATATTGACACCTTGCACAAGACGGCACAAAAGACACATAAGGTCATTGGTAAAAAGGCTGGCTATTCACAGAGCTCTATGTCCAAGCACATTAATAGAGAGGCGAAGGGGAGGAAAAGATGTGGTAGAAAAAAAGTGTTCAAGCAATAGGGATAACCGCACCCTGGAGTGGTTTGTGAAACAAAACCAATTCTAAAATGTGGGGGAGATTCACAAAGAGTGGACTGCAGCTGGAGTCAGTGCTTCAAGAACCACCACGCACAGACGTATGCAAGACATGGGTTTCAGCTGTCGCATTCCTTGTGTCAAGCCACTCTTGAACAAGAGGCAGCGTCAGAAGTGTCTCGCCTGGGCTAAAGACAAAAAGGACTGGATTGCTACTGAGTGGTCCAAAGGTATGTTCTCTGATGAAAGTAAATTTTGCATGTCCATTGAAAATCAAGGTCCCAGAGTCTGGAGGAAGAGAGGAGAGGCACATAATCCACGTTGTCTGAGGTCGAGTATAAAGTTTCCACAGTCAGTGATGCTTTGGGGTGTCATGATGTCCTGGTGTTGGTCCACTGTGTTTCCTTAGATCCAAGGTCAACGCAGCTGTCTACCAGGAAGTTTTAAAGCATTTCTTACTTCCTGCTGCTGACCAACTTTATGGAGATGCAGATTCCATTTTCAAACAGGCCTTGGCACCTGCACACAACCTGGGGTCTTATAACCCCTGAGCAGTGCCACAGAGTGATCGACTCCATGCCACGCCGCATTGCTGCAGTAATTCAGGCAAAAAGAGCCCCAACTAACTATTGAGTGCTGTACATGCTCATACTTTTCATGTTCATACTTTTCAGTTGGCCAACATTTCTAGAAATATTTTTTTTCTATCGGTCTTAAGTAATATTCTAATTTTCTGAGTTACTGAATTTTGGATTTTTATTAGTTGTCAGTTATAATCAAAATTAAAAGAAACATTTGACATTGTGTGTAATGAATAATATACAAGTTTCACTTTTTGAAAGGAATTACTGAAATAAACCAACTTTTTCATGATATTCTAATTATATGACCAGCACCTGTTTGCACAACCTACGGCAAAACGGGTCAAAGCGCTTGAGTTTCTTCAGTAAATGGTGAAGGAGACCAGATCAAAGCAATCGTAGGAACTTTAAACATCTAGGTTTTTTTTTTGGTTTTTTTTTAAACATGTCACCACAGAGCAACTAAAGATTAAAATCATTGATGTTTAAGCTTTGTTCGTGTCTACATATATCGTATCATATTTGTATAAATGAATGAATGATATACAGTATATATATATGTAACTTTTGCCAGAAGACACCAGCCATAAAGAATTATTTTTTTTATTTTTTTTTTTAAACAAGTTCAACTCCAAACAAACAATCCATAGTCATGCTCATTAGCGTGCCATACACAAGAAGTCAGCTTTCCCGTTTTCAGGGTTTGGTCACGTGACCTTCCGCTTATACCGGATCAAGCTATTTACAAGAACAGAAACGGAGGAACTAAAGAGATTATACAGTACAGTGTAAACACATGGTAGTACAGTGAACACCTGCATATTTGCAGCTTAGCAGTTGTGAATTATTTACAGATATTTGGGGAGGACCTATCCTCCATTATTCACTGAAAAACTCACCTGTTCACTGTTTTTGTGATGAGGCCAAAGCCATGTCTTGTATAAAAATATTGCTTCGGCAGCATCTTGGTGCCAAGCACTTATGTTGAACTGAGGGGAGGAGTTTCATTCAGTCAGGCCATATCTTTATCTTATGTAACAAAAGGTGCTTTGCTACTTTCTTGCGGCATCTATAGGCAATTACAAACCTTTTTGTGGGAGTCAGTGTACCACATGCACAACAAACCATGAAGCATTTTCGGTGGAGAGGTCAGCTGATAAAACAGTTTCAGCTGTCAATATGTTACAAGCTACTGGGATGCCATTTAACCACAATAGGGCCTGTCGTTAAAGGTGTGATAACCTTTGTGTAATAGATATTGTCAATAGTTCAGCGCGAGGACTTCTTTAGTTCGAAATCTCATCAAAGGTTTTTACTTTTCAATGACGAGATGATAGCTCCTCCAGCCAACACTGCGGTATGCCATTATGTTCACTGTCAACCTGGTTTTGAATTTTAACACTTTTCTCATGTTGTCACTATGCATTTTCATGCTGATCAGAAGTTAACTTGCCACCTTACACCCAATGTAGAAGTGCTGCGTGCATAGAGTCCATGATTAGCGGATTTTCACTAGTCGCGGCAGGGCTCTGAACCCATTCCCCACGAATAGCGGGGTTAACTGTATACACAAAAAGCAAAAAAATAAAAATAAAGTCATCGACATCAAATTGAGGGTATGAACAAGAACAAAAAAAAAATCCTTAACTTTTTTTGTACTATAATTTTACACTATGACTATCATATTATTTGCATGAGCTTAGCAAAAGAGCGACCTTGCTAAGTGTTAAGGCATTGAGGACTTTACCTCCAGACAGCTGTCCCACACAGCCAGGACGCAGCCGTTGGGAGACCACTCTAACCCTGCGAGGTCCTGCGTCTCAGTCTCAAAATGCTGTAAAAGAAACTTATTATCACTACATAAGATACTTAAACAATCAAGACAGCAATACGGACTGAGAAAGCTAATAACTTACACATAATGCTAATCATTAAAATAGAACCGAAACCCCTGTTGGAAAAGTTTAGACTACAGGATATCAGTTCATGTTACAGCTCAGATTAACTTGTTAAATGGAGGAAAAGGCGATGAAAACAACTCTTCTACTTACCCTGAGCAAGTGCCAGTCATCGCACACAAATACACAAACATAGTCTTTGCAGTCACGACGTTCAGCCAAGGCCATGTAGCAGCCATCTCTGCTGAAATCAATACCTACGGGTAAAAGTGGGACAAAACTATAATTCCGTAGCCGGTTAAAAATAAAAAAACATTTTAAAAAAGGAACAAAAAGAAAAATAGCCACAAGCAGGAATGCGACAAAGTTTTACTTGATGAAAATTTAATGGGTGACTTCCAATGTACTTTCTCAGGTGTTGCAACACATAAGAGTGGAGTATCACGGACTTATTTATGGCAGTTGAAGGGATGCAAGGGAACGACCGGAGACAGTCACAGACAATCATTTTTACCCGAGCTGCTGAAAGGCCTGTAAAGAAAAGCATGCCCCATTTACTGAAAGGGGCACAGGTGTCTGCAGCGACAAGTACAGTTTGTATACATTGCCCGGGAATGGCCACAAGGTAAAGAACAGCACGTGATTCATGGACTTGCTGCTGAACCTGTCCTCAGCTGCTTATGGTAATACATAGACTCTCAACAACCATAAGCAATTCATTAGAACAAAATTATTCTTATACTCACCCTTGAGACAAGGTTTGGGATTCTTGATGTAAGACACAGCTTTGGTGCACAGGGACCACACAGTGATTCTCAGCTGTCAAGACACCACAGCGAGGAGAACATTAACAACTGTGGTTCATCTTAGCCAGTAAAAGACATTTCTACACATGCAAAATGCCATAATTAATATTATTTCCAGCCCAATGTTGAGAAAAAAAAATCAAGTATGCCTTGTCAAGGAGCTCATATGGCATTTATCAGTTTACAGAAATCCATCCATCCATCCATTTTCAACACCGCTTATCCTGGTTAGGGTCGCGGGACGCTGGAGCCTATCCCAGCTGACTTCGGGCGAAAGGCGGACTACACCCTGAACTGGTCGCCAGTCAGTCGCAGGGCACATATAGACACGGACAACCATTCGCACTCACATTCACAACGTCACCGAGTGGGAACTGAACCCACGCTGCCTGCACCAAAGTCAGGCGAGTGTACCACTACACCATCAGTGACCTAGTTTACAGAAATATTAAGATGAAATAAGAGCGTGCCCGACATTAAACATCAGAAATTATTAAACCATAGACAAAAAGTCCCTACAAAACCTTCAGAAATATACATGGCAAAGAACATATAAGCCTGGCCAATACAAATAAACCAGTCATGCATTTTGCATTTGGGAATGTTTGGAGCTTTCATCACAGCATCTAAACGGACATTTGAACTGTGACAGCGTCTGTCAGCTAAGTGGCCTGAAATGTCCACCCTGTTTGTTGACGACATCCAGCTCTGCAAAACCTCGAATATCACCTCACTGCACACATCCCGAACATCCCTTCAGACACTGTGCTGTGTCTGAACAACAATATTGGTCAAACATAAACATACTTGAATCCACCGCATACAAAATTACAGATGTGTCCTAATGCGATAGTCCATGTTTTTGAATAGGGATTTTGTGAGAGTTTGCTAAAAGGGTAATAAATAAAGAAATATTGTAAAGATAATGTCCTCAAAGCCAGTATTCATCCATCCATTTTCTTTACCGCTTATCCTCACTAGGGTTTGCGGGCTGCTGGAGCCTATCCCAGCTATCGTCGGGCAGGAGGTGGGGTACACCCTAAACCGGTCGCCAGCCAATCGCAGGGCACATACAAACAAACAACCATTCGCACTCACATTCACACCTACGGGCAATTTAGAGTACTCAATCAACCTACCACGCATGTTTTTGGGATGTGGGAGGAAACCGGAGTGCTCGGAGAAAACCCACCCAGCACGGGGAGAACATGCAAACTCCACACAGGCGGGTCCAGGATTTGAACCCCGGTCACCAGAACTGTGAGGCAGATGTGCTAATCAGTCGCTCACCGTGCCGGCTCATATTTAACAAATTAATCAACAAATAGGATGTATGGAATATTCTCATATCTCCACAGTACAATAACTCATGGGTAGAATTATTGAAGATGACTAGAAGAGCAGACTTAATGGTATCAACCATGTCAGCAGTTATTGATTTGCGCCTGGCCAAGTGACTGAGAACGGGAAAGTGTATTTGCTGCCTTACAGTCCGATCCGTCAGCAGAGGATTCCACTGTTGGCATTCCACATAGGAAGCCTTCTCAAACCAATATAGCCCATTTCTCTTGTTACAGCATCATGATTCTATCAAAGAACTGGAGCCTTTTCAAGCCAACATATACACAAGGTATGCGTGAGCTTATTGTCATCATGTCCACGTCAACACTTTAGCCCGACGGCATCGTGCCACGTTAGAGGCTAGCATGGCTCCAGCCGTACTAAGAATGATAATCCAAACCCAATCATCTAAAAGCAATTACACGAGCAAAGCTCTATGACGACCATTGGCCGCAGTTTGGCACCCCTCAGCAGGTAAAGGTGGACATGGGGATGGATGATGATAATTTTACAGGACTCAGAGATAAATGTTTAGAATGCAATCCGAGATTATGTTTGTACAGTCTTGTAATACACAGGCTCAGGTCCAGCATGGTTAACTCTTTTCAAAGTAGGTGCAATCATATATTTGAAAGCTGTTTTTTCCTGACCTCCTCAAACAATGAAGCCTTCAAGGGAAAGGTTTTGACTTAGTTTCAATTCGCTTGATTAGCAGCGCTTAAAGTATCTCAATGGCAGTTATGAGCTAACACTGAAGATATGCTTAGAAAAAAACTCGGAAGGTGCAGTTGTGCTTACATACCCTGGCAGAATTTGTAAGATGTGTACCATTCTTTAAGGAAAACATAAGTGGTCGGGCAAACCTATGTTTTATTTCTAATGGGACTGAAATTAAACTATAAAGCATTTCAGAATAGAAACAAAACATAGCAATAAATTATTACATGGTCTCAGTTCAGTCTTCATATTCTTACATAAGAATTGACAGGATTTCACAAATTCTACCAGGATATGTAAACGTATGAGCATTGCTGCAATGGAAATGAAAAGACAGCCAGGTAAAACACACACGCGGCTAAGAGATTTACCGTCACATAGTCAGACAGACAAACGCATACAGAGGCACGATTCACACCACAGGCAGCTGTCCCTAAACAAGTTATTATAGCAGGCTGTTTATGAGTGGCGCTGAAACTCAAGCCTGACACGAACACCCATCTGGCACAGCCTGAATGAAACCTTGCTTTGGGGTGAAGGTAAGTTCAGCGGGCCCGTTGTCAAGGTAGTAGGCAAGTGCCATTTGGACACCGTTAAATTCATTTCCAACATCAGTGACAAAATTATGCTCTGTAAAAAGTCAATAATCAGTCTGTTACTATACTATTACTGTCCATACTGGCCAGTGATAGGACTGGCAGACGGGGCATGAGTAAACGTCTGTGCAGAGGGCAAGAAATATTTTAATGTAACAGATTTCTGCTTCAATTTGGAAAAACTTTTTTTAAAATAATTCACTGGACTTGCATTCATCTAATGAAGTATGCAGCGTATATCTTCTAATATTGGCTTCTGCTCTAAAAGACACCTTGTCCCAATACTGTAAGTCACAGTGCGCATTGCCCAATTAACTGCCTCTCCCCAGATGTACCCTCTTTTTTCCTCTCAGGAAAAAAATGACAGGTGTGTGACGAAGTAGCTGCAATCAAACTCACTATAGTGGTCCAGTTTGGTTCACTTTACATGGCCCAGTTCAATAGGCTACACTCTCATTTGATTAGTGTTACCGCCACAAGTGTGTAGTTAATGCCAGATCATCAGCTATACAAGTGCACTTCCTTCAAATAAACACCCAATACTCACTGCCATTGAGGAAACACACTTGCACTTCTATTTGAGGAAATATGGTATTCATAAGACCGTACAGCATTTTCCAAAGAAAAATAGCAATCTACAGTGTATACATCCAGTTTCTATTTGCTGCAGAATGTTTTTTTGTTGTTGTTTTTTTTAATCGTCCATCTTGTTCTTATTATTTCACAGTTGTAAGATCCAGACAGACACGAAGCAGACATGCCACAGACACATGTACCCCTTGCACTCTTTAGCGCTCCAGAGACAGTTGTGTTTCGGCCCATGACACCTGTCAAGTGATTCCCAGAGTCAGGTCTTCTTCCTATGCCACACAAACCGAAGTGAGCAGCTCCAGTATAAGATCTCATCATTCACAAAACATGTGACTACTATGGAGTGAACACGAAACAACCGTCAGGAGACACAGGTTGGAATGGTAATCATTTTTGGCACCTTCATTGTTGGTTAGCAAACTTAGCTGTAGCTTGACTTTATCAAATTTCAGGGCAAAACTGTTGTGTCTCTGGAATTATTATGTAGACTTTGGTAGCTCGCTAGAAGCGTTTGTGAAATGATTCTCCAAGTGTCGTCCAAGTAATACTGGTGGTATGCGGTCTCCTTCTAGTGGTACGCAAACGAATCCATGCCCGATCTGTGCCTGCCTGTGTTTTCTCTAGGTACTCCGGTTTCCTCCCACATTCCAAAAACATGCATGGCAGGTTAATTGAAGACTCTAAATTGCCCATATGTGTGAATGTGAGTGTGAATGGTTGTTTGTTTATATGTGCCCTGCGATTGGATGACGACTAGTTCAGGGTGTACCCTGCCTCTCGCCCAGAGTCAGCTGGCATAGAATATGACTGTTGGTATCGTATCTGTCTATGTTTTTCCCACTGTTTTTGTTTAATAACCGTTGATTTTAGGGTTATGCCACAAGACCAATGCTATTCGGTAGCCCGCCTATGGTTTTTTGCATTCTGATTCTGATATGGAATGGCAATAAATAATTTGAAACCTCTTTTTTGAAGAATTGTTCACCATCTGCCAAACTGTTGCTTGTTGTTGAGTTGAGTTCAATACCACTATACAGCACTAGTATCAAATTTTTGCTCGTACGTCAAAGCAAAAAAATAAATTAAAAAAAGAACAATCAGCCGAACGACACCTCATACCACAAAAAAATAAAGTAGATCACTCGTATCTCAAGGAACCGCTGCATAGGAATAACTGTACAGTTGGGCCTACTACACTTATACTTACTACATTGTTTTTAATGTGAGCTAAGTACAGCCCCAATTCCAAAGAAGTTGGGACATTGTGTTAAACATAAATAAAGAATATAATGATTTGCAAATCACGTTCAACCTATATTTAATTGAATACACTAAAAAGACATTTAATGTTCAAACTGATAAACTTTATTGTTTTTAGCAAATAATCATTAACCTTTTATTAATTTTATGGCTGTAACACGTTCCAAAAAAGCTGGGACACGGTCATGTTTACCACTGTGTTACATCACCTTTTCTTTTAACAACATTCAATAAACGTTTGGGAACTGAGGACACTAATTGTTGAAGCTTTGTAGGTGGAATTCTTTCCCGTTCTTGCTTGATGTACAGCTTCAGCTGTTCAACAGTCCGGGGTCTCCGTTGTTGTATTTTACGCTTCATAATGTGCCACACATTTTCAATGGGAGACAGGTCTGGACTGCAGGCAGGCCAGTCTAGTACCCGCACTCTTTTACTACAAAGCCACGCTGTTGTAACACGTGCAGAATGTGGTTTGGCATTGTCTTGCTGAAATAAGCAGGGGCGTCCATGAAAAAGACATTGCTTGGATGGCAGCATTTGTTTCTCCAAAACCTGTATGTACCTTTCAGCATTAATGGTGCCTTCACAGATGTGTAAGTTACCCATGCCATTGACACTAACACAGCCCCATACCATCATAGATGCTGGCTTTTGAACTCCGCCCCATCTTTGCTTGTGAATGACTGAGCAATTCAGACAAGCTTCTTTTATACCCAATCATGGCACTCACCTGTTCCCAATAAGCAGTGTTCATCTGTGGGATGTTCCAAACAGGTGTTTGATAAGCATTCCTCAACTTTCTCAGTCTTTTTTGCCACCTGTGCCAGCTTTTTTGGAATGTGTTGCAGCCATAAAATTCTAAGTTAATTATTATTTGCTCAAAACAATAAAGTTTATCAGTTTGAACATTAAATATCTTGTCTTTGTAGTATATTAAATTAAATATAGGTTGAAAATGATTTGCAAATCATTGTATTCCGTTTTTATTTATGTTTAACACAACGTCCCAACTTCATTGAAATTGGGGTTGTATGATTTTAGGTGGTACTTCGTGTAAAAAGTTTGAGAATCACTGTTAGTGTGTCAGTATCACAGCATAAAACAATTTCCTATTTTCACATCTGAAAAGAGGCAGAAGCTTTTTTTTAATAATTCATTTCAGTACACGCCCTTAAAATGCCTTTGTTAAAACATAACACACTGATGCTCACTAATAGCCATTGATTGAAACAAGTTTGAGGGCTACTTGTAATTTCAATAGCTACCTCCCTGGTCCAAGCTACTTCACTCTACAGCTCCTCTACAACCCTGTTATTTAATCCTACCAGACAGACATGCAGACAAAACACTGGCAAACAAAACAAGCGTCATTTCCATAATCCAACATTTAGATAATGCCAGACCTACATGATGCAAAAATGTTCGTGGAGTAATAAGAGCAATGAATGACAGGATGCTAACAGGATTGCAGCTATGAAATCAGGCTGAATACATGCAGCAGGTGGGGGGGGGGGGGGGGTATGTGGTGGTAGGGCTCTGGTGTCTGGCTATTTTTAAGGCCCCCCTTCCTAGTGGGCCAGCAACAGTGGAAATCAGACAAGCATATGCATAAACACACTTGCGTGCGCAAGAATGCATACCCACTTGCACACACCAACTTCGCACTTACATGGAACTCGGTGGTGTTGAGAATGTGACGTCCGTCTGGACTCCAGCGAGAAGCGACCAGTCCAATTGAGCCCTCGTCGATTTTACAGCGCCAGTCCGGCTGGTCCAGCGACCACACCTGAGGAGGAAGAGGGGGAGAGGGACAGCAGGATAATCATCACTAATGACACCCATTACACACATACTGTCTCTTCCTTAACTTCAGTTTCGAGAGTAATAACCACTTGTGCAAGAGACCATGAAAGACTGGCGATGGATCCCCCTTCAGAGGTAAGGTCGTGTGCAATAACAATAAAATGCACCACTTCTTTTTCTTATTAGAAATCTTTGCCTAAAAAAATAAATTTATTTTCGTGATATCTTTACTTTCAATTTTTACAGTTCATGTTTCAAGCGTGGCACTATCAAGTTGAATTCAGAGTACGTGATTGATCAGAAAATCAACACAGCAAGACAGCCATCTTTATATATCCCTGGAGATGAAGTAATTCATCATTATTGTACTGTTGGCAACGGCATAATTACTATCATCTATTTGCACACCAAACTGTTCGTTCTCCAAATAGCATAACTGCCCAAGTTATTTTTAAGTCAGTTTTTGGGAAAAAATGAAAAAAACAACAAATTCAACAAACAAGAAGAGTCCAGTTTCCTCCATTCAACCTTTGCAGATTACCATTATTTGGATGACTGAGAATCTACAGAGAAATAAAGAAAACAATTTTTTTTAGGAAGCACGTGTATTTTTTTATATGATATGTGACAGTAAGTTAAAAATCACTTGGGTAATTATGCTATTAGGCTTACGATTTATTTTATAGTTTGGTTTTACTCACTTAATAATTATGAAAAGATGCAACGTTCAGGCATGTTTGTGGCAGGCACATTTGTCACCCAAATAACTGAACAAACATCAATTAAGTACTCATCCCTCAGTGTCAAATACAGAATACGAACATGGGGTGTGAATTAATTAAAAGCTAATTGTTGCTCATGTGTAATTGATACTTCAAATATGACCGCTACTTGACTGAGAAGACAAAAACTGTCTTGAAAGAACGCTCTTGACAGCTGATGCTAAAACCAGACTAAACGCACCAGAACCAGGGAAGCCAATGTCACATTTCTATCAAAATATAATTACATCAGTATGAAAATCCTTTGGATTATGATTATTTTTACTAAAATCATTGGCATTTTCTCACAGCCTACCTGTACCAGACCCCTCTTGTACATAGCACATAAGATGAACTGAGAGTCAGACGACCATTCCATGTGAGATATCTGGTCCAGACAGGTGTAGAGATGCAGGATCTGCAGCGTGCTCACATCCCGTACCACCAACCTGTACTGCACGCAGGTGGCCTGCAAAAACAATTAAAAAACAAAACAAACAAAAAAAACAGTAGACAAATCGTTAAAAAAACAACTCACTTTCCAAATAATGACAATTAAATCCAACGCATTAAAACTTACTAAATATATCCCATCTGGAGAGACTTTACAAAGTTGGTTGGATTGTTTGAAGACCTCAGAGAAATTCATGTTGAGGACTCACTGTTTCGAGACAAGAAATGTTAGATTATGGGCACACCTAAATGAATGAGTTACATCGAAGTAAGAATACCCTTCTCGTCTGGCGGGAGTAATTCCCAAATTAAACACGAGATGGGGACATGCGTCCAAGAAACGAGCACGCCTTTCACGTTACACACGAAGACATCATAATAATAACTCGATAATGCCAAAACAATCCCCATACAGTTCTTATTGTAAAAAAACACATTAGGACATGACGTCACGGTTTAAAAATAATAACAATAATAATTCGATACTCATCGAAAGAAAGATACAGGTTGCTAACTGACTCGCTACTTTGAAAAAGTTACCTACATTAGCTACAAATGAAGTTTGAACGGCAACTTAATTTGACCTTCTGTCGATCTAGCCACTAAAACACTAGCAGATTAAGGGCAAACAAGCTAAAACGTCGCTGACGGTTACACGACTAATCACTAATCAACGTTAGCTTAACACGCTACTCGCGTCACCGAATGTAGTTTGCTAACCTTTGTTATTTTCAAAACCAGGGTCGGGAACATTGTCGATGTGAAAGGAGACAGCCAAGCTAAGCGTGTCGTTTACAAAAGTTATCCTTGTTGGCTGTCATTAACACACGCTGTGTAATAATCACATAAAATGGTTTGTTTGTATGAGTAGTAGACGACACAGAAGTGCTGACCAATCAGCGTATCGATCTGCGTCGTTTGAATTCTGGGAAATGGAGTTTCTAACCCTAACCCTCTTCTCTTTATTTTCTGCGTAAAAATGATATTACTTCTCATGCACTGACGTATCTATCAAATGTATAATGTTATACTTCTTTTAAGTAAATCAGAGTGCTACTCAGGTATGTAAGATCCCGATGCAAAAAAATACTTTGTTTATTGGAATTGTGTGTTTTTACACTGCCTTACTCTATCATTAGATGTTACTATTTTTCCCTTATCGTGAAACTTTAATGTTGATATAGCACTGGGAAGCCTATCATGACAAAAAATAACCAAAAATCATCCATCTGCGGAGATGCAGAAGATTTCCCGCTTGTGTGCGCCCAAAACGCGCTGTCTCCCGCCTCCCTTCTTCCTTGCCCTCAGCAAAGCTCACACTTCCCAGGCAGCTTGCAACTTAGATTCCCTGTCCTTATCATTCTCGTCTTTTTTTTCTCCGAAAAGTCAATCTTCTTTTGCATTCATATCAAAGACAGAGTTGGGTCGATTTTTTTTTTGTTTTGTTATCTTTTTGTTACTGTCCTTTATATGGAGGCTCAGTCTCTTGCCATGTTCAACAATAAACAGTTGGGCTCTGGACAGAACACAATTCCTTTTGGATTGGGATAATAACACACTTCAGGTAGGTCAATGTATCTGTTTTTGTTTAGTTGTCATTTTAGCAGTATGACAAATTCTCCTTTTTATATTTTTCATTTTACAGTGCAGGCCTATAGGCTACAGGATTTGTCGGAGTCGTTTTAACATAATCGTCTTGTTGATTAGAATGTCTCAGCTGTCAATCTATTTTTTTGTATTGGTTCCATTTTTTTGTCATGATTAACATGATTTTATTTCTCTGTATATTTTAATACGATAACGTGGACCACAAAATCTAAATGTTATTTATCATTTTAATCAACAGGATCATATTTTTGTTCTTCACTTTTATCCCAAAAGGGCTAAATCACTGACCTCACTTTATTGTGCCCTCTTCATCATCTTATTTTAATGCGTCAGTGTTTCAATGAAATTAAATAATACCGTCAAAAGAATTAATTAGTCCACATGGTGGTTAAAGAGGATTGAATAAAAATGTATAATTAACTTCTTTACATTTGGGACTGTATACGTTTCCCCCCATAAACTGACTCATGTGTGTGTGTGTGTGTGTGTGTGTGTTATGTGAGTGTTATGTGAATGTTGCCATGGGGGCCGTAACCCAGCAGTGGAGACAATTTGACACATCTATCTCTTTTGTGCAGCAAAGTTGTGGACTTTGTTAATTGTGGTCACAGAAATTAGTGTGCAGAAAAGAATACAAACAAAAAACGATTTCCAGACGGGTTTTATTTTATTTTATTCCACTGCGTTTAGACGTGAACATTGCACGCGCAGGCCTTCGCCTTAATTAGGACGTAAAGCGACGCCTCCCTATGTGCAACTCTTAGTTCTGCAAACATGACTGATTTCCCCCCCCCTTGAAAATAAATAATAGGACATCCCACGCTTATCTCACATCAAAGTTTTGAGCGCTTGAAGAATGTTAACAGTGATCCGGATATAAAATGAAATCCAAAATATTTTTTTCCCTGCCGCAAAAAACAAAACAAAACTGTAAATATACTTCCATTTTTATATACAATTGATTGCTTTGGTAACTGATGCTGGAGCACCATGTATGGGTGTGAACCAGTTTGAAGGAGACAGTGATGCTGAGCCGCCTCTCACTGATGAGTTTGCAGGTCTGGGCACGCCCAGGCCCCCTGACACCCTCAAACTGCATTGGTTCCATCACACCTATTTGTGCGTGCGTGTCTGTGTACGTGTGTGCGTGCGCGCGCGCGTGCGTGTCATGTCATATAATAGGAAGTCTTAATATGTACAGTAGCCTAGAAATAATAATTTGTGTGTCTTCACAGAGTGATCTGTCCTTCGCCAGACTGCCCAACCTCCAAAATGTCCCAGACCTCATTGAATGACGAAGGAGGCACCTTTGAGCACTTGTGGAGCTCTCTGTGAGTGTTAACTCAAACGGCTATAACATTTTAATTAGAATTCAGTGCGACGAAAAGACATTCGAACAAAAAGTGTCTTAAAATGTGAAATGAGATCTCATAATCCATGTGATCCGCATCCAGCATCATATCTGTTTGAGAATATTTCACTTATTTAAAACAAAGTTTGCAAAAATAAAAGAAATCCATTTTAAATATGATATTTACTCAAAGAAGAAATCGAGAAGTTTTGCATGAACGCACATTTTCTTTAGTTACACCTGCACAGTCCCTTGAGATCAATACAGAAGATATTGTCTTTACAAAGATGCTCAATTTTGATTCGGACTTTCATCAAGGTGTTATTTTATTATTTTTAACGCATTATTACTTCTGTTTTTGTGTTGTTGTTTTTACAGAGTATTCCTTTCAGTGGTGTTGAACAGTTGTGCATTACACTAAGAGCTGTTATTTCTTTAAGTTTATGGTCAAATAATTGTCCACCCTCTCTGGCTTTCTCTGAACTATTTCAAGGTTTGCATTTTTTTGCTGTTATTAACACCATAGATTTTGTGATAATCACAATCAATTTTGTGATAATCACAATAATTGTGATGTGAATAATTGTGAATAATTGTGAATATCATCTTTATCAAAGATTTGATGAACATTATTCTTATTGACACACTGTGCTTCAAAACCAGTTTATTACTGATTATAATTTCAATGAATGATGTATTATGCCTAGGGAGCCAGACAGTACCTATTATGAGCTCCCCCTAGGCAGCCAAGGACGTGAGCGTCCAGTACCTTCTACAAGCACTTCGGGGAACCAGAGCAATACTGCTGAGGTTTCCATGGATGTCTACCAGATGAGGGAGATGAACGAAAATGTGATGGTAGGAAAAAATTCTCAAATTGCATTCAGTTTGTTTCATTTGCAAGCAGAAGTCACCCCCACTGCACACACCACAATCACCACCACACCACACCATTGTTATTTATCGATTCTTTCGCTTTTCCCTCCAGTGTTCCCTCCAAGATGCTTTCCCTCTCTTGTGCTGCCTTTTCCCTCTCTGTGTCCCCACTGAGATTCCTTAGGGATTTAGGAGTGGTTTTGTGTGTGTGTGTGCGTGAGCGTGTGTGTGTGTTAGTATGTGTGTGTGTGTGTGTGTTTGGACATGGCTAATTAAAGACCCAGCCAGAAACCCCTTGCTAAATCAGCGCAGAGCCATCTGTAGGCTTATGTGTGTTTACTCCAATGTCACAAACATGGGCCTAGAGAGTCATAGATTGCAGATTGACAGTGGCTGTGACATTGATGGATTGGCTTGATCGTCAATTTCATTGCAAAACAAATATTGGTTGATAAGCATTACCACATTAGTATCTTGCTTTCCATATATACATTCATGCACATGTATTGGTCTGATTTAATCTTTTCATAGGCAAGTCTGGGCTTGCCTGGCCAGTTAATGAATACTCATGACAGATTTAAAAAAAGAAAAAAAAAAGAAAAAAGGGGTAGGGCTAGGATTTGTTGTTGCAAGGCTAGTTGAGGAGTCCACTCAGGTAAGAGATACATGTGACGTTCTATATCCTTCATCATGGCCTTGGCCATTAATGAGGCATATGGAACATCTCATCTGACTAAATTTACTTGACGACGGCACTATTTGTAAAGTTGTTATGGGAGCGGTAGCTGTGGGGTTTTGCTCACATTGGTCTTGTAGTAGACATTCTATCCTATATGTTTTAGTGTAAGTCACTGATGGTGTAATGGTACACTCGGTTGACTTGGGTGCGGGCAGCGTGGTTTCAGGTCGCACTCAGTGACGGTGTGAATGCGAGTGCGAATGGTTGTCCGTGTCTATATGTGCCCTGAGACTGCCTGGTGACCAGTTCAGGGTGTAGTCCGTCTTTTGCTCAAAGTCAGCTGGTATAGGCTCCAGCGCCCCACGACCCTAACCAGGATGAGCGGTGTTGAAAATTAATGGATGGATGTTTTAGTGTTGGTCTGCTGTGAGTCACTTTTCTCAACAATTAAGTCAATGAAAACGCACTGAAGAGAACTTGACACCTGTGTATTTTTGCACATATGCACGGGTTAACTGCTGATCGG
Source organism: Phycodurus eques (assembly GCF_024500275.1). Taxonomy (NCBI): domain Eukaryota; kingdom Metazoa; phylum Chordata; class Actinopteri; order Syngnathiformes; family Syngnathidae; genus Phycodurus; species Phycodurus eques. The sequence continues at coordinate 20,303,078 of NC_084525.1, forward strand.
AAGATCTGTATATAGGAAGGTCTGTATAGCAATACAATGGGGCAGCATGGTGAACAAGTGGTTAGCACATCCGCCTCACACTACTGAGGTTTGTGCGTCGAATCCGGGCTCCTTCCTTCTTGTGTGGAGTTTGCGTGTTCTCCCCGTGCTTGTGTGGGTTTCCTCTTGGTACTCTTTCTTTCTCCCACATTCCAAAAACATGCATGCTAGGTTGACTAAAGACTCAAAGGTGTCCATATTTGTAAATGTGAGTGTGATTGCTTGTTTGTCGAGTGGTCGGAAAAACTATGTCAACCCTTTGGAATTTCTTACATTTCTGACATTACATTAGTCACAAAATGTGTTGATGATCTTCATCTAAATCTTAAGAATAAACGAACAGTCTCCTTAAAATAACACCACTCAGACAATAACCTGTATATGTTTTCATATTTTTAGTGAAAATAAGGTAAACATTCACAGAACAGGGAGGGAAAAGGAAGTGAACCTCAAGGCTAAGGATTCTCCATTAGCTAATCGGAGTGAGGTGTGAGCCAACCTGGAGTCAAACCAAGAGACAAGATTAAAGGTGTGGCTTAAAGCTGCTCTGGCCAATACAAAACACACACCAGCTTCTGATTGTCTCTTCTCAAGACGCATTGCCTGATGTGTACCATGCATCATTCAAAAGAGCTCTTTGACTTGTATAAAGCTGGAAAGGTTTACAAAAGTATCTCTAATAGTCTTGATATTCATCAGTCCACAGTTGATATTTGATATAAATGGAGAAAGTTCAGAACTGTTGCTTCTCTTTCAAGGAGAGGCAATCCTGTAAAGATGTCTATAAGCGCACAGAGCAGAATGCTTACTTAGGTAAAAAACAAAGAACCCCAGAGTTTCATCTGAGGTCCTACAGAAATCACTGGCACATGCCAACATCTCTGTTGAGAAATCTAGCTGCAAAACATTAAACAAGAATGGGGTTCATAGGAGAACACCAAGGGGGAAGCTATTGCTGTCTAAAAAAAACATTGTTGCATGTTTGAAGTTTGCTAAGGAGCACTTGGATGTTGATAGCACGATTGGCAAAATATTATATTGACACATGAAATCAAAGTTGAATTGTTTGGGAGGAACACACAATGGCATGTGTGGAGTGAAAAAGGCACAGCTCACCAACATCAAAACCGTAACCCAACTGTGAAGCGTGGTGACAGGAGCATCATAGAAACAAAGCAAATCAACAACCGAATAGCTTCCGAATAAGAAAATAAGTGTTCTGGAGTGGCCCAGTCAAAGTCCTGACCTCAACCTTACTGAGATGCTGTGGCATGATGTCAAGAGAGCTATTCACACCAGACATCTAAAGAATCTTGCTGAACTGCAACAGTTTTGTAAAGACGACTGGTCCAAAATTCCTCCTGGTCGTAGTGCACTTCTGATCTGGTTGAAGTTATCACTGTAAAAGGAGGGTCAACCAGTTATTAAATCCAAGGGTTCATTTACATTTCCCACCATGTCCTGTGAATGTTTAAATGTTATGCTCTATAAAAATATGAAAATGGATTCGGATGAAACCTCATGTTTGCATACACTATATAAAAAGCCACATAAGCTTTTTTTTTCTTGCTCTCTGGCATGAAATAAGACTAAACATTTCCTGGCTTTGGTCAATTAGGATTACCAAAATTATTTCGACGTACTAAATTCCAGAATAAAGGGAATGATTTATTGAGACATTTTTTAAAATTACTTTCTTCACAGTCAAAAGTTTGCATACAGTAATATTACAATGACTTTAATGTCCAGCCATCATACCGCTCATGAAGGGTTCTGCGACCCAGAGATGAATGTGCTTTGGTCCGAAATGTGCAGATCCACCCAAAAACAAAAGCAAAAGCCCTTGTGACGATACTGGCTGAAGCTGCCAAGTGTGTGTCATTATCCGTAGTGAAACAAGTAGTGTACCGACATGGGCTGAAAGGCCACTCTGTCAGGAACTAGCCATTACTCCAAAAGAAACAAAAAAAAGGCCAGATTACAGTTAGCAAATTCACACAGGGTCAAAAGCCTTAATTTTTGGAGACATCTTATGGTCTGACGAAACAAGAAATTCTACTGTTGGGCGATAATGAACTTGCAAGAATGAGAACACTATCACAACTGCGAAATACCATCATATTGTGGAATTGCTTTGCTATAGGAGGGACTAGTGCACTTCACAAAATAGATGGGATCATGAGGAAAGAACATTATGTAGAAATACTGAAGCAACGTCTCAAGACATCAGCCAGGAAGTTAAAGCTTAGGCGCAAATCGGTCTTCCAAGTGGACAATGACACGAAGCATACTGTCAAACTGGTTACAAAGTAGCTTAAGGATAAGAAAGTCAATGTTTTGGATTGGCCATAACAAAGTACCTGATCTCAATCCTCCTGAAAGTTTATAGGCACATCTGATAAGATTTTGGATATCCAAAATGTTTGACCCAAATCATGCAGTTAAAAGGAAATGGTACCAAGTACTAATAGCTGTATGTAAGCTTTGTGAATTTGAAAGTAATGACGCATTATCTAAAAAATAAATAAAACATCTTCTCTTATTATCTTGGCATTTTGAAAGTAAAATTAATTGTGGTGATCTTAATTGAGTAACAGTCAGTAGGTCACTTTATATAATGTACGTATGAAAAACTCTGGGTTTAAAGACGGACAGCACTGTTTAAAATTAATTTAGGTGGTTTACATGAATGAACTGTAGTCCAGCAGTAGTAGTGCACACTTGTGCATTTGTTTTTACGTTTTTGTTTTACTTTGATGTTTTCCATCCGAAACGAGTCAGTCAAAATCAAAGGTTAGAGGGCTGAAATTTGGCCACATAGTTTTGAACAAGTTGAATTTTAAAATGGCACCATGGGTCAATTTCTAAGTTATTAGAAATAGGAGATAAACATTGACACTATTATCCCATTCTATGGGACCATTGACTCCCATTATAAATCACATTTCTCAATATACTGTAAACGTGATGTGTTATAATGCTTTTCCTATGAATACAGAATGAATCCAAGCATTGGGGTGTGAAAGACAGAAATATGTTTGGGGTGTATTTACACCCTTAAACCACCAAACAGAACCAGAGACAAAACCACAATTTGTTTTTTTGCGCATCCAAGCTGCTTATCGCCTATTACTAAAAAGTTTGAAATGATTGCATTCTGCCATTTTGAAGTTTAACTTGTTCAAAACTGTGTGGCAAAATTTCAGCGCTCTAACATTTGATTTTAACTGATTCGTCTTTGATGTAAAACATTAAATTACAAAAGAATTACAAAACAATGGACAAGGATGCATAAGAGCTGGTCTACAGTTCATTCACATAAACCTCCATTCATTTTGAAACAGTGCTCTGTATCATATGTACTGTGTGCTCTTTTTCTACCCCTAGGGCATGAAGGTCAATGCCTGGATGACATTATTTATGGGGGTAAAAAAACCGAAAGATGACAGAGTCATGTTGGTGTTATATGTTTCCCCAATACACTGTCCTTTCCTATGTTCAAAAGGAAGCACCTTTTTATCTATTTCTGACCATATGAGGCATTCCACAAAGGTTGAGGTAAGGTTGTATAAAGGTCAAAATGCTGTAACTGGTTAGAAGATTTGACTTTCCAGAGAGTCCCTATGTCAAATGATCAAAAACCAAGCCGCTGAATGGCCGAAGAGGAGATCTATCGCTGATCGATTGCTATTCCTACAGTACCCAGATGTCTGTCACAGCTAATTTGACATTGAATTTGTCTAACTGAATGAAATGGGCGGCACGTTGTTGGTTGACTGGTTAGCACATCTGGCTCACAGTTCTGAGGACCAGGGTTCAAATCCCGGCCCCGCCTGTGTGGAGTTTGCATGTTCTCCCCGTGCCTGCATGGGTTTTCTCCAGCGACTAAAACATGCAGGGTAGGTTAACTGAAGATTCTAAATTGCCCGTAGGTGTGATGAGGAGAAGCGGAACGGAAGATGAATGAATGAATGAATGAATGAATAAATATCTTCGTAAATCTATCCATACTAGTGACAGGCAGAACAATTCCATTCTCTCAGAAGGTATTCAATAAATGTGTACCCACCTGTTCCTGAATAGCTCCAAACTCGAGCAATAAATATTTTGTTTGTTTTATCAGGCCGAGATTTCACATTGAGTAAGTCAATACAGTATATAATACTCTTTTGTCTGCACCCAGGTTGGCATTGTGAAAATATCCATCTATCCATCCATTTTCTGAGCCGCTTCTCCTCACTAGGGTCGCGGGCGTGCTGGAGCCTATCCCAGCTGTCATCGGGCAGGAGGCGGGGTACACCCT